>NC_137051.1:31592461-31709961 GCF_032717465.1 Coenobita brevimanus | reverse complement strand
CAGGTGGGTTGGTTGAGTGGGTGGGGGGATAGTAGGAAAAAAGGTCCATGGGGATTAAGTCGATGGAGTGGGAGTAATTCCAAGTGGGAAAACTGATTCTTGGGGATCATATACCTTGGGAAATGATACAACGGAGGGACATAAGGCCAGTGAGTTAAAATAGATCTATGAGAGAAAACAGATCCATGAGAGAAAACAGATCCATGGGAGAAAATAGATCCATGGGAGAAAATAGATCCATGGGAGGAAACAGATCCATGGGAGAAAACAGATCCATGGGAGAAAACAGATCCATGGGAGAAAATAGATCCATGTGCGATTTTGCTGTTTCCCTACGAAGACAATATCGGTTCAGAGGAGAAAATAGGTATTGCACATTAGGGAGAGAGATCCTTAAAGAAAATAGGTTCATTGGGGAAAATAGATTTTTGAAAAAATGTGTCTATAGAGGAAAATGATTCATGATGAAAATAGGTCCATATGGAAAATAGGTACACTGGGAGAAAGGTACGTCTATGTGGGGAAAAAGCTGGATCTTTTGTGTTTGGTGAATGTTCTCCCATTTTTTAGGTAAATTTCGTCATTAATACAGTTTTTATAAGCTGATTCCACATTTGACCTATTTCTTGGGAAAAATTAGTTTTTAAAAAGTTAGGTTAGGTTAGGTTAGTTGATAATAATACTGTAATTAGGTTAGTTGATAAATAATAACAAATAATGTTTAAGCATAACATTCACCTCCTTGCTCCATGCGTAGGTAAATACAGCTATGGTGGATAATGGAACCGTGCCACCCTCAAAGCGCGTTCATTTCCTGACAGAAATCCATTCGTTACAGCAGCGTTTAGAGACGCGCCGTTGAGCAGATCCACCAGGAATGTATATTATGTTCATCTATTGCTTACGGCGGTATAACTTAGATTTTGGACCTTTTGTGTTTATACTTAAATACTATTTGCTGTTATCATTAACTAACCTGACCTAACAGCCTAATTCTTTAAATAATAATTTCTCCCTAAAATTAGGTTTCTGAATCACCTTAAAAACCTGTTTAAGTGACAAAATTTACAGAAAAAAGGGAGAACGTGCACCAAACACAAATGATCCATAAAGCTCACGAATTAAAATAGGTTCATAGGGAAATATATGTTCTTAGGGTAAAACAGGTCCCTGGGTGAATATCTGACAGTGCTGGAATAGGTCCCTGGGATAAAATAGGTGGGCGGGGAGCAGCACCAGGGAGTGCATCCAGTGATGGGTTTATGTGCTAGTACAAATTAAGGCACGGAAAGAGAGAGAGAGAGAGAGAGAGAGAGAGAGAGAGAGAGAGAATACAGTCTAGTAAACACAAATAAAGGATTCAGTAGCCAAATCCTTTGAGTCATCCAAGTGCGGTTTATACAATGAAAATATTATACCACGGAACAGCGGACTCAGCTTATGATATTGAGAGTAGAGAAAAATAATAAATAAAAAGCTTAAAGCATAAATACCAAAAACATAGTAATAAACAAGCCCAGGACTCTGCTGCTGATGACATTCAAGGATGGAGTAAAAAAAAAATTGCTCATCTATGCTTACCACTGTCAGAAATATATACATACTAGAAAAAAAGTTTTAATCTAAATTGATTGTTAAGGAGTAAGAATGGCAAAAGTGCACAGATAAGAGATGAAAAAAAGCACAGTAACAAGAGAGCATTCAGGATGGAAGGAGATTTGGAGCCTTGAACCCATTACTACTTTCCACCAGCTGCAAGTTTGTGATTAAAGTGTGGACTGTAGTAATGGGTATGTCTCCAAATCTCCTCCCATCCTGAATGCTCTCTTGTTTCTGAGCTTTTTTCCTTTCTTATCTGTGCACTTTTGCCATTCCTACTTCTTAACAATCACTTTAGAAGTAAATTTTAGTTTTCTAGTTTATGATCATTTTGTGGAAATATAATTATCCATAAAGAAATTGTTAGATTTGGATGGTTACATGCATAGCAAAATGAAAGACTAAAACGAGGGTGTCCTTCCGTGAAAAAGAAGTGTTTTCGTACGTTCTTTAATTGTAGGCAAGCTGTAGCTAACCAATATTGCGAAAAATGGCGTACTTACCGCGATGCGGTTTTCAGGCAGTCACTCGCGAACCATAGCCTGAGTACTGTTACATCCTCGTCCCACACTGCCACAGGCTCCAACAGCAGTAGTTCAGTATAGGAAGGACGTTGCCCAGTGAGTTGTTCTTCCAATGGTCAGTCTTTAGGCGTACAGTACACAGGATCAGCTCAGGCGTTGTCAATAGGCGCCGGCTTCTTAAGTTCACTGTCTTTATTTTCCAAATCATTACACTGAATGCTTTCCAGCTTCACTTCACTATTCTCACAAGCACTAGAGCTATACAAACTTTTCTAACTGCAATAACACTTAATGCTTGACAACACTTCACTATCTTCACAAGTACCGATGATACACAAACTTCAATAACACTTCACCTTGCCAACATTTTTTTCACAAGTACCGAAAATATACAAACTTCGCTGAATTGCACTACAGTCAAACTGAACTGAAAACCAACTGAACTTGCTCTAGTCTCTTCCCCATCCTTATATAAGCTTCCTATATTTTAGAGTTTTCTACATTGTACGAGAACAGCAGTTGCCAAATCGGAAATATCCAAAACATGCCAGAGCTCTCTTACTTTACATAACACTGTAAATTGTTTAGCATACAAACTAAAATCAAATTACATAATTTAACAAGCAATCACATAAAACATTATAAAGAAAAAGAGCACAAAAATTAATGTATAACTTACAAAACAACTAGCTCACAAACAGCAGGCAAACTGGCAACTCTGACTCGTACCATAACTAGCTACCGTAAACATCGGGAATCAACGAGAAGCTTCGAGACTACCAAACTACCAAATTCCGCTTCTTAACAATACTTTTCTAAACATGAAAAGAAACATCAACACTTGACAAGGAGCCTTTTGGTGTGCATTATGTTCACGTATGCTTTTTTGTTTTGGAGTTATGACTGATGAAGAAGAAAGAAAGAAAGAAAGAAGTCGATTTATTTGCGGTTCGATTATGCGACTCCTACGAAGGTTAGCAAGACTCTGCGGGTAGTTTTGCACTTGAATAGCGAAAGTCTTTTAGTTCATAACCTTAGAACTAAGCTTTGAGACTTTTCCCGCAAATACTAATATATATACCGGTACCCAATTGGATAGAACAACACTATGAACCTGCGCCATTCCTACTTATGGAATGCTACTGCACTCCATGATATATATATATATATATATATATATATATATATATATATATATATATATATATATATATATATATATATATATATATATATATATTCCCCTTTCCCTCCTCTTCTCCAGTCTGATGGGTCTGTAGCTGTTTCCACTGCTGAAAAGGGAGAACTCTTTGCCTAGACTTTCTACTCGAGTTCACCTTAGACAGTTTTAGTCCTGTTCCTTCATTTCTTTCCCTTTTCACACTTCATTACCGAAATTAAAATTTCTGAAACTGATGTAGTTTCTGTCCTCACTGGCCTCAAAACTAACGAGGCATACGCGCCTGATGGGGTCCATCTTATTTTTCTCAAGAACTGTGCTTCAGTGATTACACCCTACGTAGGTAAACGCTTTTGCCTATCAACTTATTCTTTTACTTCTTGGTGGAAATTTGCTCTCATTCTGCTGTCCTGAAGAACGGTGATCATTCCCAGTCCTCTAACTTTCTCTTGCGCATGATAGAAGGAATCCTTGGTTGTAAGCCGCGAAACTGTTCATTTCAAAAGAAAGAAAGAAAGAGAGAGAGAGAGAGAGAGAGAGAGAGAGAGAGAGAGAGAGAGAGAGAGAGAGAGAGAGATTCATTGATTTCCAGGTGGCTGGACACATTGTGTTAAAAGACCGGATGTCATAATTATACAAAAGGAAGTACAGACAGAGGAAAACAGTTCAAGAGTTGACCTGTTGCATACATGAAGGTCTGGAATTAGTGGTCAAATCTTCCATTAATCCTCAGTACTAGAAAGAAGCGGTGCCAAGGCACAGCAAACCCATCCCCGGCAGTCATTTTGGTGCTGACGTATAAGCACAACAGGATATCTAGGCAGAGGTGTCACTTATCATTTTTTAAGTAAATCGGGGGGAAAAAAACTACGATTTTATGCCCAACTGAAATTTTAGGCCCGACCAGCCTGACATTGACGTCCCTACCGTTAACTAGGGGGTGACCCTCCTTATGTAATGAGGCATGTTATAGGATGGAAGTTTGAAAGATACACTTTTACGTTTTGCTTTCATGTCGATATGAGGAATTTGAAAGGAGTTATGGCGAAAAAACGATTGTTAAAAATAGTTATATATATATATATATATATATATATATATATATATATATATATATATATATATATATATATATATATATATATATATATATATATATATATATATATATATATATATATATATATATATATTACTTTTGGGGGGCCTACAGCCTGGGCCTTAGCACAATTGGGTCCAAAATTAAATCATTTGATCGTAAGGTCATAGCCCATCATCCCTGTAATTTTAGTCAAAATCGCACATGTAGAGTTCACGCAAAGTTGTTTACAGACAGACAGCCAAACAGTGTGAAAACAATACCCGTCCCCGATCCCTTTCGGGGCGGGGACGGGTAACAAGGCATACAGGCTTGGTAGGGTCCCTCCTGCTGTTCTCGAGACCTGTGTTTCTGTGCTCACACCCTGCTTAAGTAAATTCTTTCGCCTTTATCTGTCAACATGTACCTTTCATTCTTGCTGAAAGTTTGCTCTCATTCAGCCCATCTCGAAGATGGTTGACCGTTCCTAGCACTTTACCTAGGCCCAATTGCGTTAACGTCCTTCATTTCTAATGTTTAAAATCTATTTCTTAAAAAAAAAAATAAGCATCTTTCCTATCATAACCTTTCCGATCGCTAGCATGCGTTCCGCCAGGGGAGCTTCCCTGGCGATCTTCTCACCTTCCTCTCATACTACTGGTCATCCTCATTTCGGGACTTTAGTGAAACTTTTGCCATTGCACCTAACTTCTCAAAGGCTTTCGTCGAGTTTGGGACAAACCTTTAATTTCCAAACTGCCCTCTTGCGGTTTCTATCCTTCTATATGTGCCTTCACTGCTAGTTTCCTTTCTGCTTGTTCTATAGCTAATCTTGTAGACGGCCACCTATCATCCCCTAGGGTTATCAGTAATGGTGTTCCTCGGGATTCTGTCCTATCACCAACTCTCTTCCTACTATGCATCAAGTACCTAAGCTGTGCAGTTAAACCCAGTGCATTCTTATGCTGCTGACTCCACTCTTAACTTTTCCATTTGCTTTTCACAACGTCCATCATAGCCGTTACTTGAACAGACATGGGATGAAGCTATTGCACACCTAAGTAATGCCCTGGCTCATATCATCGATTGGGGTAAAAGTAACCTTGCTGTTTTTAGTGTATCCAAAACTCAATTTCTACACCTTTCAACTAGCTATAATCTTCCACGGGAGTAACAGTTAATATTTAACTTTATTCAACTCAATCCTGCATCATCTCTGAATATAACTGTGGCTTCAGTCTGTTGGGATTTATCACGGAAAGATCATATTACCTCTCTTGCAAAATCTGATTTCAAGAGATTAGGTGTGCAAAGCCGACTCCGTCCATTTTTTTACCCTGACACAGCTGATGATTTTATTCATGCAATTTATTCACGCCTGTGAATCTGTTCTAAATAGACCAATCCCAGCTGAAGAGGACATTTTGCCAGCCGAGAGAGATTTGCAGATAGAAACAGGGGATATAACTTTGGAAGAGGTAGCAAAATCTATAAAGGAGTTAAAGAATTTTAAGGCTCCGGGTGAGGATGGAATATTCCCTGAAATGCTTAAGGTGGAAAATGACGAGTTGTTGAATGCGCTTTTGAAACTTTTTAATGTGGCTTGGGATAATGGTGGAATTCCAGAAGAGTGGAAAAATGGAGTGATTATAAAAATACCAAAAAAGGGAGATTTAAGTGTGTGTGGCAATTGGAGGGGGATAACTTTGACACCTGTAGTTGCAAAAGTCTTTTCCAAAATCTTGTTGAACAGAATAGAGCCAGTAATTGATAAAATTTTAAGAGAAGAACAAGCGAGATTTAGAAAGGGTCGAGGTTGTAATGATCAGATTTTTATTGTAAGGCATTTAATGTAACAAGCTATTGAGATGAAAACGCCACTTAGTATGTGTTTTGTGGATTTTGAAAAGGCGTTTGATAGTGTTTCACGTGGAGCTATGTTGAAAATTATGAGATTCTATGGTATACCAGAAAAGTTTGTAAATATTATTAGAAGCCTGCATGAAGGTACTTTTTGTAAGGTAATGGTGGGTGGTTCTTTGAGGGATCCACTTGAAGTTAGGTCAAGAGTGATTCAAGGAGGAGTCCTTTCGCCATTGCTGTTTGTTTTGGTTATGGATTATGTTATGAGAAAGGCTGTAAGGAGAACAGGTGCAGGAATTAACTGGACAGAAAATAAGAAGCTGATGGATTTGGATTATGCTGATGATACTGTACTGATTTGCGGAAGTATTTACGAGATGCAGAGGGTGCTTGATTGTCTGGTGGAGGAAGGAGAAAAAGTGGGATTGGTAATAAATTGTGGAAAGACTAAAATTATTAATATGAACTTGGAGAACCAAATCGATTGTGTAATTGGGAATAATGTGGTGAAGAATGTAGAAAACTTTAAATATCTGGGAACGATTGTATCATCTAATGGATCATTAAACAATGAAATTGAGGAGAGGATTAGACAGGCTTGGCGAGCTGTTGGAATGTTGAAATCTGTTTGGAATAATAATATGCTTTCGGTACATACTGAAGTGAAAATTTACAAGTCCATGGTTAGACCAATTTTAATTTACGGGCATGAGTCATGGTACAGTACAATTGCAACAGATCAGAAAGTATTAGGATTTGAGAATAAAATACTGAGAAGGATTCTTGGGGTAAAGTGGCAAGACAGAGTTACAAATGAAAGAGTAAGGGATATTACAAGAGTGGAACCAGTTAATGAATATGTGAGACTGTCTCGCTGGAAGTGGCTGGGGCACATATACAGAAAAGAAGGTTGTTAAATACAGGATGTGCCAGAGTGGACTGCTAGAGGAAGAAGAGGTAGAGGTAGGCCGAGGGAAACCTAGTTGAGGACAATGAAAAAAGAAGCAGGAGAGGAGTGTTGGTGGGACCTGAAGGAGATGGCAAGAGACAAATATTGGTGGAGAGAGTTCATTGAGGCCCTATGCATCCCGTGGGGTGCCACAGGAAATGATTGATTGATTGATTGTGTACAGTACAACTCTTATGTGTGTGAGTGTGTGGGAGGGGGGTGGAGTCCCCACATACAGTTCTTCTCAAAAGGGTGGAGTCAAATACTTTTAGTCTCATCAACTCTCCTCTTCTTACTTACTCCTTTCAAGCTCTGTGTCTTTTCCACACAGTTGCATCTTTAGTTTTTTTATTTTGCCACATCAAAAGTCAGTGCTCTTCTGAACAGTCTGTATGCATATCTCCTTCATTATGCATGCATGTAGCACCCGTCTGGTAGCAAACTCTCATCTCATTTTTGTCCAACTCTCTGTCCAAGAGTTAACCATTACCCTCGGTCTTTCACGAATGCAATAAGTCAGCTCTGGACTGTCTTCCTCTATCTGTATTTCCTACTGCCTATGACCTCCAGTCTTTTAAACGCAATGTATTCAGGCATCTCGAAAGGAACGGAACTTGAACTTGGCTCTGTTATTTTTTATATATATATATATATATATATATATATATATATATGTATATATATATATATATAGATAGATAGATAAATAAATATATATGGAGATATATATATATATATATATATATATATATTTATCTATCTATCTATCTATCTTTATATAAATATATATATATATATATATATATATCGATATATATTTTTATATATATATATCTATTTATATATATATATATGTGTGTGTGTGTGTGTGTGTGTGTGTATGTATGTATTTGGGGGGAGGGAACAATCTTGTGGGGTTCTAGCTTTGGGTTCTTTCTTCCTTGCATTAAAAAAAAAAAAAAAAAAAAAACTATCTCCTCCTCTAAAGCAGCTGAACTGCCTCAGCATCAGAACGAATGTACAGTAATTAAACCAAGTTTTTTTTTTTTTTTTTTGCATTAGCCACAGCATAACAAAAGGGAATGTATACTTTCATGTTCAAGAGAATAATCTCCGTAATACACAAGGCACACTCAGATGGCCCTCAGACATGGAAGCAATAATCATTCCATGGAAAATCAAAGTACTGCCTGAGGGCCTCCCGATCAACAGCTTCAAAATTCCACAGCCGCCGCTTCTTGGGAGGGTCCACTGACCTTGGTGGAGCGATAGGACAGGATAAGGTAATAGGGTTGTGATCGGATGAACCCAACGGAGAGAAAAGATTAACAGAGTAAGCAGAAGGACTAGTTGTAAAAAAGAGGTCAAGTATGTTGGAACTTCCTCCAAGGCGGTCAGGGATACGGGTAGGGTGTTGTACTGGCTGCTATAGGTCATTAGGGTTAGAAAAAAAGTAGCCTTGTTCACCAGGTGGATTGGTGAATGGAGGTGAGAGCTAAGGGTGGTAACGAAATTTCAGATCAACTAGAATGGAGGTTTCAGAAATAGGAGTAATCGATAGGATGTGTTTCATCTTAGAAGTAAGATATGGTCAAAGAATGTTTCAGGCCTAAGTGGAAATGGGGAATAAGAACACAAAACAGATATTTTTAGCCAGAGAATGGCAGGGTAGCCGAAACCAGAGAATAGAGAATTCAGAAGCTTCAAGTTCAGAAACAATAGAGCAAGATATGTTGTTGAATACATACACATAACAGCCACCCTTGGCTTTGAAGTGAAGGTAGACCAAATAGGAGGATGCTGAGTAGGATTTGCTATCAGTCGCCTCAAACAACTGAGTCTCAGTAGGGATGAGAAGGTGAGGTTTAGAGAGATGGTGTTCAAGAAGGAAAATATTGGAATATATGCCACGAAAGTTGCAGAAGTAAATAAAAGGTGAGTCAGACAGTTTTTTCATTCATCTCATTTGGTCATCACCAGCGGATTGGTTAGTGTAAATGCTATATTAAAAGAAATGACTAAGTGAATTTCATACCCTTTGAAGTTAAATGATGCACTCTACGTGAAGTATACAGTATGCATATTGGCAGGTAAACAAATACTAAAGCATATGTAAATGTACATTAGAGTCGAGTTGTAATCTTTGAGAGGAATGAAGTCACAAAATGCACAGTGAGGTTGGATGGTGAGGAAATGGAGAATGTGAGTGCATTCAAATACTATGATAATGTGATGGGTAAGGATGAAAGCTTAGAGGATGAAGTTCTTGAAAGAGTAAAGTAGGGAAGAAAGGTTCCTGATTCACTGAATGCAATGATAAAGAATAGGGAAGTAACCAAGGAAGTAAAAAAGTCGCTGCATGACAGTCCTGCCATCCCAGCTCTAGCATATACATGCAAAGCATGGGCCTTGTTGAAAGAACACAAGTTAAGGGTGGAAGCATTGGAAATGAGCCATTCAAGAGGGGCGTGGAGTAATATAGAGAGAAGGAAAGACAAATGGGGAAGTAAAGGAGAGTTGTCGTATTGATGTGGATGTGACTGAAAGTGATAAGAAAAATACTTCGAGATGGTTTGGCTGTGTGGAGAGGATGAAGAATGAGAGACTGAATGAGAGAATGTACTGTATGCGAGTGAGGTGGAGGGGAAGAGGGAGCGTAGGAAACCGAGGATGATGCAGGGGAATGGAGTGGAGAGATACATGAGAGAGAATGGGGCGTGAGTTGGAGATAGGGTAGCCAAACAACAGAGGACATGGCATAGTGCAGGCAATTTGTTTACTGCCACCCCTTACGGGATGAATACATCTGGCTACTGACAGTTAGGTGGTTATATATTCTTAATATATACATTCAGTGCATGCGGTATGAGTTCCCAACCTTGAAGGAATTCTCCTTTGCTGGGGAATTTGTACACCTAGCTTTTTAGCCTGTTAGGAAACCAGTAGAACCTACCCCAAAAGTCAGGAGGAGAGCAAAGATCCCCTGGCCATGGTGGGAGGTAAAAGTAAATAGGTGAGGAGGAGGCAAAATATTTTGGCCAGGGCATCTACGTGACAGGTCTTTGCATGAAACTTGAATGGAGCAATACATTTTTTTTTTTTTAATGTGTCTGACTCTGGGCATAGGCTTCACAGCCTGCCCTCAAGGCCCAGTAGTCCTTCTACATACCAAACACCTCTCTACATGTCACCGTTTCGGCGCTAACACCCACCGTCCAGACTGAATAGATGCTAGGGCTGTCTCACACAGGACTGGTGTATTGGTATAAGTGGGGGTATTTTTACATGTCGGCGGGTCTTCTGGTAGATCAGTAAAGTATGATTATATGAAATTCAAATCCTTAAACTGTTCCCTGCCCCAGCGGGGATTTGAACCTGCTTCCGGTAGGACTGCAGGCCACCTCTCTAGCGACTGAGCCACCGCCTCCCCCATAGTCGCAATAACTGGCCTCATACTAAATGCTGCCTGCTGGAGGTGATATATGGCCTCGTCATACACACCTTGTGTACATGGATTTTAAACACGGAGGTATGCATGGGACAGATCCGCCATTTTCCAGCCACTAAGCTTAACAATGAAGGCGAGCGCCTTGTAGTTATATCAGTATTAAAGACGGGCGAGAGTAACACTAAAATAATAAAAATAATAAAAAAATAGCAAGGTGGTTAGCTAACTCGTTTTAATCTTCCCATTGCCTTTCACCTCCGCTGCTGCTCTCCGTTTCTAACTAGAAAGTGGATATTTCACTCACTGATTACGATTACGGTTACTGACAACCATTTTCACCTACACTCACGGAGAAAGAACAGACAGTGTCTACTGAAGAGGACTCTGGAAAGCTGAAATTCCGGAATACAGACAGTTGAATGCCCAGCGGCATCTAAGAATTATGGACAGTTCCTTGCCAGCCTCGCTGCGCCCCTGAAGGAAGCCATCAGAAAAAGATGACATTCCAAAGAGGATCTGTAGAGCTGATTGTACCAATAGTTTCAACGAATCATTTTATGATAAAGTTTTTGCCTGTGATATTTTTATGGAAGCTAGCTGCCAAACAAACATTAGTTATACTCTAAAATGACTTAACTGTATGATAATCGCTCCAGCAATTACCGAAACACTATACCTAAAATGCTTTCGTGGAATGAAACAAATCTAACCCGTAGCGTTCTATATATTCTGAGAAGTTTGAGTACTAGAGAATGTTGTAAGGCTGTAGAGCGAAAGCTGTTCTACACTGAATAAGAAAAGAAACATCCCTGGCTGTATAGAAGAGTTCTGGTGCGTAACATGTTTGTATACGCTTTCTCGTTTTGGAATTATGACTGGTGAAAAAATTAAGAAAAAAACAAAATCGATCATTTTTGCTACTCAGTTTCAAGACTTACGAAAGTTAACGGAGCTTTATGAGTGGCTTTGCATTTACTATACTGTATTATAGTGAGGGCATTTTAATCCGTGTGTTTAAAGATGGGCTTCGTGAGCGTTTTGGTGTGCGTAAGCATTTTAGCTTGTGTTCGAGACGTCATTTTAACCCGAGCCATCCAATACAGTAATCACTACCACGACTACTGATAATAATGAATTGTCCTATGTTTGTGACAGTTGTTGCCAGCACCACTACTGCAACAACAATACTGTCACTGAAAGAGCATTAACGCAGCCACCACAACTGCCACCGCGATAATAAACCCATAAAGTCTTGCAGTTCCCGCCATTGTCAACCAAACAAACCGCCAACACCGCTGCGGTAATGACAAGGAAGAACGTGCCCCGAAACTGACGCAGATAATCAAGAGATCCAAACATACCCTTGCTCATCCTCCAAGACAACAAATGACGCAAAAACTCTCAGTTGCAGTAATTTCTTTAAAGCAACACGAAAAGCACTGGTATTATGTAGTCTTCTTCCTAGGTATCGTAAAAATCGCAGTCAAGCCAGCCGCAGTTATTTTTGGTCGGCTTTTTGCGTCGACTCAAAAGATGACCATTAGTGTGCGGACTTGATATCTGGCGGGAAAATATTAAGAACTGTGCTGGATGTGCTCATAACCGGAACCTACGAAGTCTTGCCTCACTTCCGGCACTGTTTTACGAGATCGCCGTCTAGGCAAAACTAATGGCTACTGAAAACGAGTACCTAATTAGTTTATCCTCTATCAGCTAAGAGCAAAATTATAATGAAAACACCAAGAGAAAGAACATCTAGGAAAGGAATAAACAACAAATTAATAAATACAGTACATGAAAAGTGTGCACGGAAACGAACTTGAAGACAGTATGAGAGGCAAGGACCAAGAAAAGGGTGAAGGAATAAAAACATAAAGCAAATGTGTGACGGCAACGAAAAGAGGCAAAAGGGAATACCTAAGTGATGTGACTGACATGACTGGATGCGATTTGACTGTGGCCACCCTAGAGAAATTTACTCAAGAGTCTGGTAACAAATATTATATATATATATATATATATATATATATATATATATATATATATATATATATATATACATATATGTATAGATAGATAGATAGATAGATAGATATACATATACCATCCATCCACCATCCAATCCTATGTCGCCCCATTAGGAGCGTAGGAACCAGGGGCTAGGCAAGTTGGTCCTGACATTTAAGATGATAGTGACCAACCTCACTCATCCCTGAGTGATATTACGTGAGCAATAAACCCCAACCATCCCTTGGACGTAAACCTACACAGGCTCAATCCGACTGGAGCACCTTAGTTACCCACTAAACCACCAGGCATCATAATTTGGTTATTTGGTTACCACCCAGCGTTGTAAATGGTTTCCTTGTGTACAGGAAACCATTTGGCTTGTCATTCAGTGTAGAGTCACCCACAGACAGAAGGAAGAGGAAAGAATGAAGGAAAGAAAGACAGAAGAAAGAGTGTAAAGTCACCTGTAGGCAGAAGAAAGAGGAAAGAATGAAGTAAAGATAGAAGAGGAAGGATGGAAGCGAGGAAAGGGCAGACACCCAAAGCAGCACTGCATCGAGTGGGTGCATGGTGATCGCACACACCTAGGTTCACACACACACACACACACACACACACACACACACACACACACACACACATATATATATATATATATATATATATATATATATCGATAGATAGATATAGATATAGATATACATACGTCGCCCAATTGCACAATTGCTTTAAATCCTGTGTCTCAGAAGATTTCTTGTCTATTCTTAACAGACAATTTTAAAGCATCTTTCCTATCACAACTTCTCGCTGATCGTCAGTATGGGTTCCGTCTGTGACGCTCCGCTGGCGATCTTCTCACCTGCCTTTCAGACTCCTTGTCATACTCATTTCGGGACTTTGGCGAAAGCTTTGCCATTGCACTTGACATCTCAAAAGCATTTAATCGAGTCTGGCATAAATCTTTAATTTCCAAACTGCCATATTATGGTTTCTATCCCTCTATCTGTGCCTTCATTTACAGCTTCCTTTCTGTTCCCTTTATAACTGTTGTTGTAGATGGCCAACGTTCTAGATTTATCAACAATCGTGTTCCTCAGGGCTCTGTCCTATCACCAACTCTCTTCCTTTTATTCATCAATTTCCTTCTAAGCTGTACATCTAACACTATCCACTTGTACGCTGATGATTCCACCCTTCACCTTTCCATTCGGTTTTCGTAACGTCCATCTCAGCAGTTACTTCAACAAACAAGGGATGAGGCTATGACACACCTAGTGTCTGACTTGGCTCGTATCTCTGACTGAGGTAGAAGTAATCCTGTTTTTAATGCATCAAAGATTCATTTTTTATTTTTTATTTTATGCTATGAAGAGGGAACCAAAGGTCAGGAGCCCGCAAACTGTTCCTTCCAAGAAAAAACAAAAACAATACAAGACAGAGCCAAATTCAAGATCTGATCATTTCGAGATGCCTGGACACACTGCGTTTGAAAGACTGGAGATCATAGGAAGCAGGAAGTACAGAGAGGGAGACAGTTCCAGAGTTGACCTGTTGCATAAACGAAGGACTGGGAGTAACGGTTAACTCTTGCATTAGAGAGTTGGACAGAAAAGAGATAAGAGTTTGTTGCTAGACGGGTGCTACGCGCCCGTCGTGGGGGTGAAGGGATGCAAACAGACAGTTCAGAAGAGCAGTGACCATTGAAGAGCGATAGAAAAGAGATAAAGATGCAACCGTACGGCGAGGAGACAGAAGCTGAAGAGAGCCAGTAAGAGGAGGAGAGTTAATGAGACGAAAAGCCTTTGACGTCACCTTGTTGAGAAGAGCTGTATGTGGGGAGCCTCCTCACACATGCGTTTTGTACTCTACGCATGGAAGAATAAAACCCGTGTGTAAAGTCAAAAACCGTGCAGGGGTAAAGAAGGTACGGAGTCAGCTTAGCACACCTAATCTCTTGGAAGCGAAATTTTACAAGAGATGTAATATGATCTTTCCAAGATAAGTCCCGAGAGAATGAAACCCCAAGCATGTTCAAGGATGATGAAGGATTGAGCTGGATATTATTAAACATTAGTGAGTACTCCTGTGGAAGATCTTGTCGGGTTGATAGGTGTAGGAACTGAGTCTTTGATGCATTAAAAACAAGATTATTTTTACCCCAGTCAGAGATATGAGCCAAGTCAGACATTCGGTGTGCCATAGCCTCATCCCTTGTTTGTTGAAGTAACCACTGAGATGGACGTTGCGGGAACCGAATGGAAAGGTGAAGGGTGGAATCATCAGCATACGAGTGGATAGGGATAGATGTACAGCTTAGAAGGTCATTGATGAATAAAAGGAAGAGAGTTAGTGATAGGACAGAGCCATGAGGAACACCAATGTTCATAGATCTAGTGAAAGAACGATGGTCGTCTACAACAGCGGCTACAGAACACCAGAAAGGAAGCTATAGATGAAGGCACAAATAGAAGGACAGACACCGAAAGATGGCAGTTTGGAAATTAAAGATTTATGCCAGACTCGATCGAAAGCCTTTGAGATGTCAAGTGCAATGGCAAAGCTTTCGCCAAAGTCCCGAAAGGAGGATGACCAGGAGTCTGAATGGTAGATGAGAAGATTGCCAGTGGAGTGTCCCTGACGGAACCCATACTGACGATCAGAAAGAAGGTTGTGATAGGAAAGATGATCTAAAATTTTTCTATTAAGACTTCACTCGAAAACTTTTAAGACACAGGATGTTAATGCAATTGGACGATAGTCAGAGGGTTGGGAATGGTCACCCTTCTTTGAGACTAGCTGAATGAGAGCAAACTTCTAGCAAGAAGAGAAGTTACAGTTTGATAGACAAAGGCGAAAGAGTTTACCTAGGCAGGGTGTAAGCACAGAAGCACAGTTCTTGAGGACAACAGAAGGGACTACATCAGGCCCATATGCCTTGTTAGTACTGAGTCCAGTGATGGCAGAAAATACATCAGCTGAAGAAATTTTAATGTCAGCCATGAGGAAGTCAGAGGGGGGAAGTGATGGAGGAACAGCATCGGAATCGTCGAAGGTAGAATTGGAGAAAGTCTGAGCGAACTGATCTGTTTTATTAGTAAAAGAAATAGCTACAGAATCATCAGAGTAGAAAAGAGGAGGGAAGGATGATGAGGTAAAGTTGTCTGAAACGTTTCTGGCAAGGCGCCAGAGAGAGCAGGAAGAATTCGAGTTAGAGAGTTGAGAGCATTTAGCACGGATGAAATTATTTTTATCAGAGCGAAGAACAGACTTAGTACAGTTCCAGGCAAAAACTTAAAAAAGATGTGATTCAGGGATGGGTTGGCTCTGGTACCTTTTATAGGCCCTCTCCTTGTTGCGGACAGCATTAGAACAAGCATGATTAAACCAAGGCTTTCTTGCATTAGCCAAAGGATATGAGAAGGGAATATATGCTTCCATGCCCGAGAGAATAACCTCCGTAAAGCACAAGGAGCACTCTGATGGCTTTTGGCCATGGAAGCAATAATCATTCCAGGGAAAATCAAAGAAGTACTCCCTGAGGGCCTCCCAGTCCACAACTCCAAAGTGCCTTAATCGACGTTTCTTTGAAGGGTCCACAGGCCCTTACACCAATCAACCAGACAAAATCTTAACCCCTAAACCGCGGGGTTGTTTTTGCTTGACTGGCGTATCTCGCGGGCATATTCGCGCTCCAACAGACTCTCTAAAAATATTTGCCAAAAATCAGTTATTAGTCCTAGAATATTAAAATTACATATGCATATGGCACATACCTTCAGCTTCTCCTGGGATGTTTGTTGAGCCTTAGTCGAGTACCGTAGGACTTGTGGAGACCTCTGAAGTTGTGTAACGAAGTCTCCACTTTACACTTCCCGACAACCCGTAATATGATTACCACAGCCTGATATTATCACTAGAAACACTATTCTATGATTCTCAAATAGTTTGGAATCCAAACTCAAAAAGGAAAAAAAACACTGAAAGCAATGAAAATTACGAGCGCGTATGACCTTCCCACTTATGCTCGTTCACCGCTGGTGTTCTGTCATTTATTATTCATAAAAACACTCACACTTTATATTTCTATTACTATATAACACTTATATATATATCTATAGCCTTTATCCATAAGTTTCCTTCAGTAATAGTAGTTTATAGTCACTGTAGGAAGTGTAGCAGACGTAGAGGCAACTGGTTCATGTTTGTTCTTGAGTTCGGTAGTAGCGTGTGATGAGTGTTTGTTTTCTTCTGTTGACTTCCATATTATGCCTTTCACTGTAATGACGAAAAGTGTTTTCTACTCCACTGAGCACTTCCTGTGTCCTTAGGTAGCTGGTTTCAATAGCCTTGACTTCTTCTCTCGGAACATACATTGCCGTTAGAATTTTACTGACCTCAGGCAAATAGACATAGGCAAATCTTCGTCCCCCATTGGATTCTGCTCATAAGGTTGCTCATATCTGGCCTCTTGTGCAGCGTGTACTGGGTGGGGGTCGTTCAATATGGGAGATAGCGGCTATGGCCTACTCCTTCCCTCGATTTCGTTCACTCGGGGTTCAACTCGTTCATTATGGTTTTGTGGACCTGATTACCCCCTGCTCGTTCACAAGGCGAATCGTTTACTCTGAATACCTTTTCTGTGCAAGGGCACTGTATATATATATATATATATATATATATATATATATATATATATATATATATATATATATATATATATGGATGTATGTTTAATTAGTAAAAAAAAAAGAAATGCAGTGCAAGCATGATCCAGAACGGACGGAGAAATTCTTAAACAGAAGAGGTCGTTCAGTTCTAAAAAGGACGAAAAAACAAAAAAACTGGCAATCAGGGGTGAAGGGTCGCGGGTGATTGGGAAATGTGTCACGCCTCACAGACCACAACCTTCCTCTCTTCCTTGAGTTTATTTCTTGATTGTAAGATTCCTTCCCTAATTTCTACCTTCTTCTTCCTTGTCATCCTTCGCGGCGGAAGTTGAGACACCAAAAGTGACTTTACTGTACATTATGAGTTTTCTTTCCGTGTATCTTTAGTTTGTGTGTGTGTGTGTGTGTGTGTGTGTGTGTGTGTGTGTGTGTGTGTGTGTGTGTGTGTGTGTGTGTGTGGAGGACGCCAGTAATCTGGTGTATAGATTATTTCTTTTTTATTCATAAGTTTTCCTTCCTCTGTTCTGTTATTTAAAAGAAAAAATTGCTGACCGTGACTTTAATGAACTGTATGGGCTTCCTTTCTTGTATTTAAACTCTCTCTCTCTCTCTCTCTCTGGGGGGGAGGTGTGTGTGTGTGTGTGTGTGTGTGTGTGTGTGTGTGTGTGTGTGTGTGTGTGTGTGTGTGTGTGTGTGGAGGGAGAGGGATTGAAATTGGGAGTGGCTGAGTGGAAGTGTGTGGTCTGAACCCCGTCACTACCCTGTGAGTGGGGTGTCAGAATGAGGCCAGACTTGTTCCTGTCACTGGTAGGCCACAGCCATCCTACATGACTTGGAAGCCATCTCATTGTGTCAAACATAACTCATATCCAATTCGGTTTCTCCTCACAACACTCATTCTATATTTCTGACAGCTGTGTTATGGTGTTGTATGGTGTGGTGTGGTGGAGTGTGGTGTGACGGGAAGGAGCAGCAGTCATGAGGCAGTCCGCTCACACGTCACTGTATTAATGTTATGGTATTTCTAGCCACTCACCGTGATAGAGTTTTATTGTCCTGCTCTGGGCATAGGTAAACAGTTTTTTCCGAGAGGTTAGCACACCTCCCAGATACTAACAGATGGCGTCACATCCTCTCATGTCACTATTTTTGCATTAATACCATATTAAAACACATGTATTGCGAAAGGATATGGGCTCCTATTCAGGACTGGTGTGATGTTAGTGAGGGCGGACTGTTTTCGAGGAAAGTTGGGAATCATGGACCAGGAATACAGACTTCTAGCAATTTTTTTTTTTTTTTTTTTCCACGCTGTTACCTGCCATACCCTGGATCAAATCTGTCTTCACACACACACACACACACACACACACACACACACACACACACACACACACACACACACACAAGTCATTCTCTCCCTATTTGTCTACCTATCCATCTTGACACACAACAGTTACTCTTTTAGTGCTGGTCACAACGCAAAGAAAAAAAAAAAAAAAAAAGAGAAACTGAAAATGAAAAACAAGAAAAACTAAAAGAGTCATATTAGTTTCGACGCGTTCTTAATATTGGGAAAATAGACTGACGAATCCGGGCTCGAGTGAACTGAGGTCTGTTTGCGTTCTTCTAATCATGAAAAGTCTGAATTCAGGTTAACTCTGGATCGCGTTAGACGTTGAAGTTTTTTTCTTTCTTTTCTGTTTTCGACACCTGTTAAGGATTGGGAAAAGAAAAACCAGGAAAACATGCAATGGCAAATAAATATGAAGATAATATAGCAGATTCCTACGAGATGACTTCTTCAGCTGCAGTGAAGACGAGCAATTAAAAAAAAATATATATACACAGTAACTCTGACTCACAGCCCAACTTAGTACCCAATCCAAGTACCGTGCTGAAAACTGAAAGGGCAAGGGCACGTCCCTGTCTCACTCCACAACTTAGAGGAAAGGAATCGGATATCCCCTCCCCCCCATATCTGATATCACTACCAGTGTTTGGATACAGGCCTGCTATCAGTTACATAATACCCGTGAGGTTTCCATGGATCCCAGGAGTTCCACAGTCCTTCTAAATTTACTGAGGCAAACGCCTCCTCATGATCGACGTCGGCTGCAATTATTCCACACCATCTTGATGGCGTTCCACGAGAGCGCAAAATGTTATGATCAAGTCAATTGTAGATTTCCGGGCGTGAATCTGGATGCACAAGCCTCTGAAACTTAGCAAATAGCCCTAGTTACTTATCAAGAGCACAAGAGCAAAGATCTTTCCTAGTACTCTGAAGAGTGCAATATCACCGTAGTTACTGTAGTCACCTTGGTCTTCTTTCCAATTCCTGACAGAGATGACCCAACCCCGTGCACGGAGCCCTGTGTCTAGGAAATTGGAGTGATGCCAAAAGAACTACATCTGTGACTCTACGTAATCCCCGGATCATGGCTTAGTCCCTAGCTTTGGCCAGTTTCAAAGCGGTGCCGCAAAGCACAGCATCATCGACTGAATGAAGCTCGAGGTATGAGGAAGTACAGTACAATTGTAGAGTAAAAATTTGGAGGACACAACAGTGCTGCCATCTCGTGAATAGGACACCTCGACAAAGAAAATGGGTATGGGAAAATCAAAGAAAGTTGTAGGGGTTTAAGTGCAAACGTAAACATCTTCGTAATACTCATTTCTGTCTCCCATGCTTCATTGCTAAAACTTAACTAATCCTTGTTTGCCTCTAATGACTGTTTCCCCGAGTTTTAGGCCCAGCGGTATGATGGTAGTTAATGTTGGTACACTCTAAGTTTTAAGAATTTGTATTAATGTACAACAATAACTTTTAATTATGTAAAGAATTATACGGCATTGCTAGGGGTTATGAAAAGGGCGTGACGTTTATTTGCTATTAATAACACTTCAGTTTCATAACAGGTTAGTCACACACACACACACACACACAGAGGGATTCAATCTAGACGGACGTGTGACACCAGCGCTCCGTAACAAATCATCACGGCCAATGGCATTACCTAAATAGTATCTTTGTATGAGTCAAGCTCAGTACCAGGTTAGACTAAATGACTGTTCATTATAAAAAGGAAAAAAATAATAAGTTTCAACAAGACTTGTAAAAACAGGAAATAGAACCAAGACGAAAGAATACGCTGAGTCATCTCTGAGGTTTGTTTAGACTACGACAAGACGGAGATTGTAAGTATATGCTTTGCACTTTAAGTATTGCAAAATGGATACATACTTCAGTAAAACAAATTTGGAAAAGAAAAGGGATAAAGGTAAAAAGCAAAATGATGATTTCTACCAAGAACTGGTTGAAGTAGAGACCCACAATAGACTGGTTGAACATGTAAACAAACTAGAAATGGCTTTCAAAAATGAAATTGATGAAATAAAAAAGCAGATGCACTTGCAAAAGGAAGAAATAGAAAAACTAGGAAGGGAGGCCAATAAGAAAGACAACCATCAGTGAACTAACCGTGGAATTGAGTACACTTAGGAAGAAAATGAGTGAAATGGCAAGTACAGTAGTCAATCACGAGAGTGTTATGGAAGAGTTCAAAAATGACACAGAAACAATTAGGCAAGTTAGCAGTCTTATTGACCAGAGCAGTGATATTGAGGAGAAGATAACACAAGTAAATGGAGCTGTGCAAAGCTACAAAAATGATGTAGAAACCACGTATCCTGAAATGGTGAAAGTAAAGAAAGACTTAGAAACAAGGGTGGAGGAAAAAAGCATTAAAAAGGAGGTGAAAAGAATAATCCAAAACAATCCAAAGTTAGTCAGAGATTTAGTAGAGATAAACAGATCAATAGTAATCACTGGTATAGAAGAGGATGAAGTTAAAAACAAGATCACAAGAGACAAAAAGGAGATGGCAAATGTAATGAGCTTACTGAAAGAAGTATCAGAGGAAATCTGTAGTAAAGACATAGAGGAACACAAAAGGTTAGGGAAATACGAGAAAAGCAAGACAAGACCTCTAAAGGTGACTTTCCAGAGTGTAAACACTGTGGAAGAGATACTAAAAAATGCAAAGAATCTTAAGGAAAAAGAGGAGTTCAAAAATGTATGGATAAAAAGATGCCGAACACAAGAGGAACTGGAATTACTGAAAGAGAAAAGGGAGGAAGCAAAAACAAAAAATGAGGGAAGATCAGAAGAGGACAAGAAGAAATTTTTTTTTCAAAGTAATAGGATTGCAGGTACGAAAGTGGTACACAAACAGGATGGAAGAAAAAGGAGGAAGGTAGTAGAACCATGTCATGACAAGTATATAAACAAGATGATAAAGTTGATGTACTCAAATGTGGATGGAATGGTATCTAAATTACTAGAGATGAATGATTATGTCAGAGAAAATGAACCACAAATAATACGCCTAACTGAAACAAAATTAATACCAAGGATATCAAATGACATACTAAACTTAGAGGAATACAATATATGGAGAAGAGACAGATATTTAAAAAAAGGAGGAGGAATTATAATATTAACTAAGAAAAATCTAAAAGTCAAGGAAATAAAACTAGATATACCATCACAAGTAGAACTGATTGCAGTAGAGATCGACACATCTGAAGGTAAAGTAATTGTAGCAAATTTGTACATGCCACCCAGATCAAACACATGGGAAAGAGACGAATATGAGGACCTGGCAGAGAGTACAATTCAGAGTGTAAGATCATTGCTAAATATAATGGAAGAGAAATCGGAAAGAATTATACTAACTGGGGAATTCAATACAAATATAAATTGGAATACTCTAGATATAAATAGCCAAGAAAGCTGTTGGGACCAAAAGCTCCTGGATCTCGTAAAAGAGTTTTTCTTAATGCAACATGTGAGGGAAACCACCAGAAAAAGAGGACTTGATGTACCTTCAGTGCTAGATCTAATATTTACAAGGCAAGAAGATGATATTGACAGTTTAATATATCACCCTCCACTGGGCAAAAGCGATCATGTAGTACTAAATTATAACTTCAGGATAGCATATGACATAGTAAACAGCAATGATAGTTACAAAAAGAGCCTAAACTATAAAAAGGGAAATTATCAAGACCTAAAGAAATATTTCTTAGAAGTTGATTGGGAAAATGAGCTTAGAGGACAAGATTTAAATGCTGTATATAAAAAAATTTGTGAATTTTATGAAATAGGAGTCCAGAAGTACATCCCACAGCACAGAAAAGCAGATAAGAAAATACAGAAATGGTTCAATACAGAATGTAAAAAAAATCAAAAGAAACACGAGATTTGTTGTGGAATAGATACAGAAGACACAATAGTGAAAGGGCGTATAATAATTACAAACAGGCAAGAAATGACTATACAAGAATAAGGAGGGAAGCCCAAAAACAGTTTGAGGAGGATATAGTAAATAAAAGTAGTGATCAACCAAAGCTGTTTTACAGTTATATCAGAAGCAAAACCAAAGTAAAAGATATAATACAATCCATTACGGACGAGGGAATCACTTATACACAAGAGAAAGATATTTGTGAAGCACTAAATAAGAATTTCCAATTAGTTTTTACAGAAGAAAAAAATTTTGAGAGGGACTATGTGGAACACGCATGTCCACACATACTACCAGATATACAAATAGCAGAAAAAGTAATACAGGAGGAGTTAAGTAGATTAGACAGAGGAAAAGCAAGTGGTCCTGATGAAATTTCATGTTGGGTATTACGAGAATGTGCAAAGGAGTTATGTAAACCATTATTTTTAATTTTCAAGAAATCCTTGAGTCAAGGGAAACTACCTGATATTTGGAAAAAAGCAAATATTGTCCCCTTATTCAAGAAAGGAAATAGACAAAATCCACTCAACTACCGACCAGTATCACTGACCAGTGTTGTAAGCAAGGTATTAGAAAAACTTATAAGAAAAGCTTGGGTAAATCATCTAGAAGAACACAGTATGATAACAGAAAGACAGTTTGGTTTCAGAAAAGGAAAATCATGTGTTACTAATCTGTTGAGCTACTATGACAGAGTAACAAACACAATACAGGAAAGGGAAGGATGGGTGGACAGTATCTATTTAGATTTCAAGAAAGCTTTTGACACAGTACCACACCAAAGACTTTTATGGAAACTGTACCATCAAGGAGGAATTCGAAGCAAACTGTTTTGTTGGATGCAAGACTTTCTCATAAAAAGAGAAATGAGGACAGTGCTAAGAGGAAACTACTCATCATGGAAAGAAGTGACTAGTGGAGTACCACAGGGTTCAGTGCTGGCACCAATCATGTTTTTAGTGTATATAAATGATATAAACAGTAACACTGGAAATGAGAGCTATCTGAATATGTTTGCAGATGATGCAAAAATACAAAGGAGAATTACTAGCACAGACTCTTGTAGGGAACTACAAGAAGAATTAAATAAACTTCATGAATGGAGTAGTACATGGCAAATGGAATTCAATGTGGACAAGTGTCATGTAATCAAGTTTGGTAAAAGTGGAAAAAGACCTGATTGGGATTATAAGTTAGGAAATAAAACCCTATACACATCAGAAAGAGAGAAAGACCTAGGTGTGATTATCAATAACAGACTATCTCCGGCTGACCACATCAGCGAGAAGGTACGGAACATGTATACACTGCTTGCAAATATGAGAATAGCATTCACATACATAAATGAAGACATGCTAAGAAGGATAATAACATCATTCATTAGACCAACCCTGGAATATGCATCAGTAGTCTGGAGTCCTCATCTCAAAAAGCACATAGACAAGATTGAAAAAGTTCAAAGGGCCGCTACAAGATGGATACCAAGCTTAAGGGACCTAAGCTACGAAGAAAGACTAAATAAACTGAATCTACCAACACTACAGGAGAGAAGGAGAAGAGGTGATATGATAATGCTATATAAATGCATATCAGGAAAGGAGAAAATAGACATAAATGATTACTTAACACATGGAGAAGCATCAGCAAGAGGACACTGCAAAAAATTGCATAAGAAGAGAGGTGATAAAGACGTAAGGAAATTCAGTTTCCCAAACAGAGCAATTGATCAATGGAATGCACTACCGAATGAAATAGCGTGTGCCAAAACAATTCACAAATTTAAGGATATGTACGATAAATATGGTTTAAGACACGGGACAGTACGAGCTTGACTCATTCATGTAAAGATACAATTAGGTAAGAACAATTAGGTAAGAACACACACACACACACACACACACACACACACACACACACACACACACACACACACACACACACACACACACACACACACACACACATCCCTTCTGAAAAGCAACTGTATTCATAGTACACCTTCCACACTCAAACTGAGTACTGTTTAGCTGTATTTAGTATACTCATCACTTCATACACTAAGGAAAACTAGTGGTATGCAAGTAACTTGCAATATAAGTAATGTACCTCAAGGTCATACACGTGTATTGAACTGGACAGACACATTCAGAAATACAAGATTTTGCGAGTCTTGAAATAAATGTATTAATACACTACAACTTCCACTACACAATGGAACACATCAAAACATGTCAAAAGCTTTGCTACAGCATCTGTTTTAACCTAGAACACACACAAGTACATAACACAAGAGAGAAACAAGACCTTTGCTGTAATAGATACTATGACAAGTAACAGGATACATAAATATCTTGCTACTAAAAAAATAACACTTATAAATAGCTTTATTGCAACAGGCCTTCATGCTGTAACACATAACAACACTTGATAAGAACTTTCTTGCAGTACATGCTGTATCAAGAGTAGCATGTGACAGACACCAAAAGCTTTCTTGCAGTGGTGGCGTATAAGAGGACAGACACAGAAAGTAGTTTTGCAGTACACGTACATGCTCAAACACAGGCAGATAGCCTACTAGAAGCTTTCATGCATGTCATGCATGCGCAAAGTACGAATATTTAAATGATTGTTACTTTTCATGAAATTATAAATACCTGGACATATATTATGCCCCTACCTCAAAGAATACTGTACCCGATCCATGGGGGTCTCCTCTGTAGACCAGTGCATACATAATACGTTATTTACTTCTCCATTTCGATACATCTTCAACCACAAATAAGCACCTTCTAGCGTCTTTGTGGGACTAATGAAGCTTCAGTCCTGGCTGCTTTCGGCGTTTTTTCCATACACAGCAAGCATGCTTGGAGTAGCCAATGTGAGCGGCATAGTGGCTACGACGAATGGCGAAGTTAGCCATATGACAGGGAACTTTAACATGCTAAGGACAGATAATTGGCAGAATCTGACTGGGGATGCAGAGTCAGAAGAATTTCTAGAAGCAGTGCAGGATAATTTCCTTTATCAGTATATCAGTGAGCCCACTAGAGGTAATAATATACTAGATTTTTTATCTAATCGAGAAAACATTATTAGTGATATAGTGGTTTGCGGACGACATGGAGGAAAGTGACGATGAAGATATTAAGTTCAAATTTAGTTAGAAGAACCGTTGTACACACACACACAGACACAGACACACACACACACACACACACACACACACACACACACACACACACACACACACACACACAGATCCCTTCTTAAATACAAGTGTACTCATAGTAAAACTTCCACACTCAAACTGAATACTGTATATCTCCATTTATTATCATTGCTTCATGCAGTTTTGATGGATTAAGAGTTTATTTCAGAATCATATTTCATGGGGAGACTGGTTGCTTTAGGGAGAGTAGGGTCACTGGGGAACCTCAGGTCATACGTATGGGACAAGAATTAGGTGGGAGGGTGCGTCAGGTCAATGCGATCAGTAGGGAAAGTCAGGTCATAGGTGAGGGAAAAGATATAGGTGGGAGTGTAGCTCAGGTCGAGGCGATTAATTCAGGGCAGGTACCATGTGGCCGTTTCGGTTAGAGAAATATAATGAGAGATGGGCAGAGTATTTTGAAAGATTGTTAAATGTAGAGGAGGAAAGGGTGGCTGAGATTGTGGCGGATGGAAGGGTGCAAGGAATAAATGTGTCGGGAGAGTTAAATGATTCTTTGATCACGAAGGAGGAAGTGGAGAAGGCAGTAAAGGAGATGAAAACAGGGAAAGCTGCAGGTATGGATGGGTGTGCTGTGGAATGCCTGAAGGGTGGTGGAGTGCCTATTGTTGACTGGTTAGTAAGATTGTTGAATGTGTGCTTTGAGAAAGGAATGGTGCCAATTGACTGGGCAAGTGCTTGTGTGGTCCCGTTGTATAAAGGCAAGGGTGATAAGTATGAATGTACTAGCTTTAGGGGTATAACTCTGTTGAGTGTTGTAGGTAAGGTGTATGGTAGAGTGTTAATTATGAGAGTTAGAGAGGGTACAGAGGGAGTGATTGGTGATGAGCAGTGTGGCTTTAGGAGAGGGAGGGGATGCGTTGATCAGGTGTTTGCTGTGAGACAAGTGTGTGAAAAGTATTTAGCGAAAGGCAAGGATGTGTTTTGGGCATTTATGGATTTAGAGAAAGCGTATGATAGAATTGATAGGAAGGCTTTGTGGACTGTTTTAAGATTGTATGGACTTGATGGTAGGTTACTAAAAGGGGTGAAAAGTTTTTATGTAAATAGTAGAGCGTGTGTAAGAGTGGGAAATGCTGTGAGTGATTGGTTTCCCGTGAGAGTGGGGCTGCGACAGGGATGTGTGATGTCGCCTTGGTTGTTTAATATTTACATGGATGGTGTTGTAAGGGAGGTGAATGCAAGAGTTTTAGGTGGAGGTCTGATTCTGGTGAATGTTGATGGTGGAGAGTGGAATCTGAAGCAGCTGCTGTTTGCAGATGATACTGCACTGGTGACTGATTCAGAGGAGAGATTGAGACAGTTGGTAGAGGAGTTTGGAAGGGTGTGTGAAAGGAGGAAAATGAGAGTAAATGAGAATAAGAGTAAAGTGATGAAGTGTACGAGGTTGATAGATGGTAGGGGGATGAATATAGTTTTGAATGGTGAGTTGCTTGAGGAGGTAGATTGTTTTAAATATCTAGGGTCACATGTTGCTGTGGATGGAAGAATAGATGCAGAAGTGAAGTTTAGAATAAATGAAGTAGGAAAGGTGCTGGAAGGAATGAATAAAGTGTTTAAATGTCGTTCGCTTAGAATGGATGTAAAGGGAAGGCTGTATGAGGGTGTTGTGGTACCGACTGCGTTATATGGTGCTGAAACATGGACTATGGGTGTAGCAGAGAGGAAAAGTTTGAATGTAATGGAGATGAGGTGTCTGAGGAGTATGTGTGGAGTGACGCGTATGGATCGGGTGCGAAATGATGAAGCGCGAAGGAGAACTGGAGTTGTTCGGGAGATGGCTGGTAGAGTTGAGCAGAGAGTGTTGCGATGGTTTGGGCATATGGAGAGAATGGATAATGAGCGATTGGTGAAAAAGATAACTAGATCTGATGTGAGAGGTGTAAGGCTGAGAGGAAGACCACGAATAGGATGGATGGACTGTGTGAAGAGAGCATTGGATGCGAGAGGGATGTCTGTTGAGCAAGGAAGAGTGGCTGTGCGTGACAGAAATAAATGGAGAGAAATTGTGAATGAATAAGTGATGACGCAGCCCTGAGGGGATATTCTCCCGCATTTGGTCTGATCAGCTAGTCAGGTCAGGTGCGGGTAAGGGGATGGGTCTGTTATGATGTGGCAGGGGTAAACCAGTTCTGCTGTCGGGCCCTGCTGCGGATGTCACTGATTGCATTGCGCAGTTGACCCTTGTGTGGTGTGGTGCGGTGAGGATCTGTCCGTTCTCCCCTTTGGGGCTAAGATGAGAATGAATGTGTTTGAATGGATGAGTAAATGGGGAGTGTGTCGTCCTGTCTCGGCTACCTCCCTTTCCTTGGGGGAAGCAGCCTAGGTATATAGATAGATAGATATAATAAACAGAGGCCAGGATAGACATATCCCTTCAAAAGCGTTAAAACAAATAATTCAGAGCCGAGATGGATAAAAGAACAGATTAAAATTTCGTAGAGGCCAAAGAAAACGAATCCAAAGAAAAATAGAACGAGAACAGGAACAATTACGTAACCGGTACGAGAATCTGAATAGGGAAGCAAAGAGGGAGATACGGAAAGCAGCCCCCCAAGGGTTTTTATCAGTACTGCCGTACGGAAATTAAAGATATGACAGGACCTCTTAGAAGAGAATCAGGTAACATTTCCAGTGAAGATAAAGAAGTGTGCCCTATCCCTTTTTTTTTTTTTTTTTTTTTTTTCGTATCAGTATTTATCAAGGAAAATCTAGACCTTACCCCTCAAGCAACAGTTATTCACGATGGTAATCCGAACAATATTCTTAGTAAAATAACCAAAAGTAAGGACGAAGTACTGAAAGAAATTAATAAGTTAAAGCCTCAAAAATCGTCAGGTCCTGACGACATATATTTAAAAATTATAAAGGAGACCACTTAGTGGTGGTCAGAATCAAGGTCCAAGTAAAATGGAGAAATAGAAGAAGGGAGGGAAGGGAGGGAAGGGAGGAAGGTGTAGATGCAAGGAGAGTGGAAAGGTTACAAGAGGATGAGAAAAAGGCGGAATATAAGAGGGAAGTGGAGGAACGATTGGGTAAATATGAACTGGAGCAGATGGGGGACGTGGAAGGTGCATGGAAGATATGCACAGAAGAAATTATGTGCAGCATGTGAGGTGGTGTGTGGGGTGAAGAGAAGACGAAAGGGGGTGCAAGGAACAGCATGGTGGAATGAAGAGGTGAGACAGGCTGTGGCACAAAAAAGAAAGCATATCATGAATGGATAAGAAATAGGAGTATGGAAGAAGTTGAGAGACGGAAGAGAGAGTTATATGGAGAAAGGAAGAGAGAGGTGAAAAGATTAGTAAGAGAGAGTAAGAAGAGAGTGGATGAGGAATTTGGAAGGAATTTGAGTGTAAAGTGGAAGGACTGTAAGAAAATGTTCTGGGAAGAGGTAAAGAGAGTTAGACAGGGTGGCAGTGAGTTAGTCGAGGAGTGAAAGATAAAATTGGAAGATTACTATTGGACAAGGGAGAAAAAGTGAGCAGATGGAGAGAACACTGTAAGGAATTGCTGAACATAGAGAGTGAAAGTAATGCGAGTATAAGTTGTTGGGATATGACTGGGAGAGGGAGTGAGGTGAGAAGACAGGAAGAAATCAGTAGGATGGAAGTTGTGGAAGCAATGAAGAAAGTCAAAATGGGGAAAGCCCAAGGAATTGATAAACTGTGTGGTGAAATGCTGAAACATGGGGGAGAGATAGTAGTAGAATGATTAAGGAAGATGTGCAGATTGGCCTGGGAGGATGGTAGAGTCCCAGAGAATTGGAAGTCAGGTATAATTATTTCCCTGTACAAAGGAAAGGGGGAAAAAGAAGTGTGTGGTAATCGTAGGGACATTTGTCTTCTCAGTGTAACAGGAAAAGTATATGGTAGGATACTTATTGACAGAGTTTGGGAAATACTAGAGGAATTAGTTGGTGAAGAACAGTGAGGTTTTAGGAAGGAAAGAGATTGTGCAGATCAAATAATCATTATTAGATTTTTAGTGGAAGAGTTTCTAGAGAAGGGAAAGAAGATGTATGCAGCCTTCATGGATTTGGAGAAAGCATATGACAGGGTGGATAGACAAGAATTGTGGAAAGTATTAAGAATATATGGAGTAGATGGGAAGTTGTTGAATGCTGTGAAGAATATGTATGAGGGTGCTAAGGCTGCAATGCCTGTGGCTAGTGAACTGAGTGAATTTTTCTGTCTGAAGAATGGGTTGAAACAGGGATGTGTCATATCTCTCTGGTTGTTCAGTCTGTACATGGATGGGGTTATGAAAGAGATACAAGGTACGGCAGTGGATGTTGGATGGCGCTAATGAGAGAGGGCAGTGTCTGGAAACTCCATGTACTGTTGTTTGCAGATGATTCTGTGTTGTTAAGTGGAGACGAAAGGGAGCTGCAAGGCGTGGTGGATGAGTTTGGGAGAGTGTGTAAGAAATGGAATCTAAAGGTGAATGTAGGGAAGAGGAAAGTTATGATCTTCGAGAGAAGTGAAGTAAGTGACTGTACTGTACAGTGAAGATGGATGAGGAGGAAATGGAAAATGTGAGTACGTTTAAGTACTTGGGTAGTGTGATGAGCAATGATGGAGGTTTGGAGGGTGAAGTGCTTGAAAGGGTGCAATAAGGAAGAAAGGTTGTTGGTTCCTTAAAAGCAGTGATAAGAAACAGGGAAGTGAGCATGGAAGTGAAAAAAGTTATTACATGACAGTATTGTGATACCAACTCTAACGTATGGAAGTGAAGCTTGGACCTTGCTGGAGGGACAGAAGTCAAGAGTGAGAACAGTGGAAATGAGTTATTTGAGAGGAGCATGTGGAGTCACATGGACAGACAGACTGTCAAAAGAGGATGTGAAGGAGCGTTGTGGTGTGGATGTGGATGTGATAGGAAGCGTTAGGAGAAACGCACTGAGATGGTTTGGCCATGTGGAGACTTTGGAGAGTGAGAGACTGACGAGGTGAGTGTATGTGAGTGAGGTGGAGGGGGAGAGAGGGAGGGGAAGGCCAAGGATGAGATGGAGGGATGGAGTGGAGAGGTATATGAGAGAGGGAGGTGTGAGCTGGCAGCAGGGCAGTGCAATGGCGGGGAACAGGGCGACATGGAGGCAATTTGTTTGTGGTCACCCCGTATGGAATTAAGGCGTCTAGCAATAGAAAGATAGATAGATAAAGAAAACCAAGGAAGAATGATGTCAGCCACTTATAACTTTATTTGATAATTCTTTAAGTTCAGGAGAAGTTCCAGAGGCGTGGAAGACATCAAACGTAGTACTCGTTTTTTAAAAAGATGATAGATCAGATGCGTCGAATTATCGTCCGATAAGTCTAACATCAAGAGTTGGTAAAATGCTAGAGTCAGTTTTAACAGATGAAAGTACAGAGCACCTAGAAAGATTCACTCTCATAAATGAAAGTCAAGACAGATTTATGCAAGAACGATCCTACCTCATAAACTTAACATACACGGAGGTCTTTTAGGCGGTAGAGAGCGATAAAGTTTACGATATTATTTATCTGGACTTTAGTATGGCTTTCGATAGAGTTCCACACGAAAGGTTAGTTAGGAAGGTTCGTGCACATGGTTTAGACGGTGATATCTTGAAATAGATAAAATCCTGACCGAAGAGGCTAAAGCAGAAGGTATTAATAAATGGTACTAAGTCGGACTGAGGATTAGTAAGTAGCGGTGTATCCCAGGGGTCAGTACTGAGTCCTTTATTATTTATCATTTATGTAAATGATCCAGACTTAGGAATCACTAGTAGTATATGCAATTTTGCTGATGACACAAAATAGGACGTATCATCAACTCATTTGACCACTGTGTTAACCTTCAAAAAGACTACTACATATTGTCCAAATGGTCTTAAATTGGAAAATAGAATTTAACGTTGAAAAATGTAATTTACTGTACTTAACTTGGGCAAGACCATCTTATATATCTGATACAACTTAGATAATAAACAAATTAAGAAATCAGAATGCGAGAGAGATCCAAGAGCCATGGTTAGTAAAGATCTTAAACCAAGGCAAGTGTATATATATGCGAGAAATAAAGCAAATAGGGTCCTAGGATTCATTTCGCTAAGCATGAGCAATAGGACATTTCAAGTAATAATCTAGCATTAGTAAGGCCACATCTAGACTATGCCGTGCAGTTTTGGTGTTCATAACATAGAATGGGCATAACTTCGTTATAAAATGCAGAGAGAAGAATGACAAAATTGATACAACATGATGTCCTGAACCTTTCATATGAAGACAAACTGAAAAAACTAAATTTGCACCCACTAGAAAGCTGTTGAGTATGGGGAGACTTAATTGAGGTGTTTATGTGGATGAAGGGAATAAATAAGGGAGATATTAGCAAGGTACTTAATGTAAGCGTAGAGGATAGACCTAGAAGTACGAGTAATGGTTTCAAACTAGTTCAAGTCCGTTTCAGTATGAAAGTGGGTAGAAAATGATTTGAAAATAGAGTAGTGGATGAATGGAATAACCTGCCTAATGAAATACTTGTTGCCTATTCTCACTGAGAGTTTCGAGCATTGGCTAGATAAGCATATGACATAAAGACTGAATTTTAAAAAATCTAATTACCAGTATTTATTCATTCCTTTTTCCTTTTCAGGTTAAAGTATGGTAGTGTCTTTTCTCCTTTTGCACTTTCCTATAAAATGACCACATAAGTTTTCCTACACTGCGTGGAGCTCCTGATTTTTTCCTTATGGCAACAGCTGGAGGGTTTGGAGGGTGGGGGAGAGCCTTCTTCTTTGCTATCCTTATCTCATTCTAGTAGTTTAGTTACTCTTGTAAGAGCTGCTAGCATGGGCCAACTGGCTTACTGCAGTTATCCTCTCTTCTAATGTTCTTATGCTTATATTTTTGACCACCACGCGCCTTTCCACCTCGCAGTAGCAGACAAGAATCGACGTCACTGCCGTCTAGTGCGGAAACCAAGGCTGAAAACCGTCATCACTCTACCCCGTAGGGCATTGACTTCCTCTTAACTCTAGCTTCCTTTATCAACTAGTTGGATGACATCTAGTGGTTGCTCACCAGCCAAAGGAGGATCTCCACTAGAGCAGTGCTCCAAAAGCTTCCTGGTGTGCCGTGATATATCCCCTCCCCCTCTTTAAAACAATCACGGGAAATTAATATTAATACTACAAAAATAAACATAAGACATATAGTACTGAAAATTAACAAACTAATTTTGTAAACTTCATTGATCATTTTCATACGTTCTTGTAATACGGGAAAGTTACTTAAATCGTCGCCAGGAACTGTCTCATTCAGACAGGGATAAAACGTTTTCGAGTGTATGCGTGTCTTTCAGTATAGTACATCTTGGCCCGTGAGACCTGCACATGTAGGCGCATTGGCTGCTGGTATTATAGTACTATTATTATAAGACTTTTACTCTGACACTGAGCTATTTACTCAGAAGGATTATCCGTAGCAAAGAAATCGTGTCATACAGAACACTGTAACTCGGTTCGTGATCCTTTTGCCTCAGCTGCTGAAGACATCAGTTGGCTAAATCTCTCTGAAGGTACGAGGGGAACTTGTGGATATTAAGAATTTTTGTAACCTCAAAACTTAAATTCAGTGACGTACCATAACCATAGACATTTTGGGGTAGAACTGAACTGACAGTACCCAGCTATCTCTAAATGTACTATTGACGTGATGTCATTTGCAGCAACATATTTGTGTCAACTAAGCCTTTCATCATGAACATTTACAATGTAAAGAACAAAAACAAAAAAAATATCAGAAGTCACCAGATGTGGAATTTCGTTTAAGCCTTTCTGTAACAGAATAAGGCATTAAGAACATGAGTTCCTCAGAATACTGTACAAGTTTCTTTTTTCAGTGAAAGTATCACATGTGTATATTTTGGGAGAAACATCTTAACATTATCATTACAAAAAGTTTCAGTGATAACTTTTGTTATCCTGGGTGTTTTTAGTCCGACCTTTCGTCCTAAAAACGCCCGCGACTGAGCGGGGTCCTCTTTCTAGACCGGAAGTAAAACACTCACAAAGGAACAGGGCATAAAAATTCTGCAGTATACCTTAGCACATCTCTTGTCTTAATTCGAATTCCTTACAAGAACAAAGATACACTGGATATAGAACGGACAGGGTGACAGAGTTGTTATTACAGGTATAATGTGCCCACAAACATAGTAATGATGTCGGGGGCAAAATACAACTACATCAACATACATAGATATTACAAGTCACTAGGGCACAATGTAGGTGTTGGAGCTAAGGCACAATTGTCATTTAACATACTCGACAGGATATAGTATACGTAGGTGGAGTGAAGTGCCAGGTTGGTCAGTATTACTATATACATTACATAGGCGGAAAGGTCTGTACCCGAGCCGTGGCACACAGGAATTTCACTTAGCCGCGGCGACACTATTTACTGGTTCTGTCTTTATTGGCTGGTCTTAGCTAATCTCGGGCGCCACTGATATGTTTCCCTGGTTCCGTAGGGCTTGGGTATAGACACAGTACTTTAGTATATCACATTCGTCTCGCTATTCATGTTCACTGACCATTGGTTTCTGCCCTTATGTTTATATGCACGGATCGTCACTTTCTAGTATAGTGTTGCTGTTTTACTGTCACATTCACTACTGTCACATTCACTTAGTTTCTGACACAAATTGAGAGGTGGGAGATGTCGTCACTAGGCCGCTTATTCCTGGGGTTAGCAGAGGTGGCGCCCGGGCGTGGGAGGGGGCCCCCTCAGGGGAGCTCTCCTGCAGGAGACAATGCACAGCTCTTGGGGGCGTCACTGCCCGGGTGTGTTTCGTAGCTGGGGTGAACGGAGGCCCTTCCGTCTGGGGGCCTCAACCTAATAGGTGGCCCTCGGGACTGGGGCCAAACAGCTTCAGGAGTCGGGCCTGCCGCCTCTTACTCCAGGCGGAGGGCCGACAGGGAGTGGGGCCTGAGTGGTCCTGCCTTGGGGTCCGCTGGCTGGCCCTGGGAGGCCTGGTGCTGTGGTCGCCTACAGAGCTGGGCGCTGTCAGGAACAGACTGCGGCACCTCTTCTGCGGGGCGTCCGTCAGGGGCCGGCATCGTCCAGGGACTGGCTGCAGGGCAGGAACAGGACCTCGCCACCACTCCCGGAATGGCAGCACCTCCGGGAAACCACACCTGGAAGGAGAGAACAAAGGGCGTCCCACACAGCCAAGAGGTAGTGAGCCGGCAGTGCAAGGGACCTTCCCCTCTGGGAGAACCCTCGAGACTGCAGACGAAGGGTGTACGGTGGCCATTGTTGAGGTTCCACAGTCTCTAAGGGCAGCAGCAGAAGTACGTACGGTGGCCGTTCCTTCCCCGGTACGTACAGTGGCTGTTACCATGGAGCTGCTCCCAAAGGAGGAAGAGGCAGATGAGGGACGTACGGTGGCCGTTCCCTCCCCGACACGTACGGTGGCTGTTGTTGCGGCTCTGCCTGCCCAACGGGAAGTAGCTGAGGGGCGTACGGTGGCCGCTCCCTCCCTGATACGTACGGTGGCCGTTACCATGGAGCTACTCCCGTAGGAGGAGGAGGAGGTGACATACGGCGGCCTTTCCCTCCCCGACACGTACGGTGGCCATTGTCGCTGTTCCACTCCTCCTGCCTTTGCCTGTCGGTGTGTGCTCAATAGCTAGCACATGGATGCGGTCTCCAGATGTGGCTGTAGCTGAGGGGTGTACAGTGGCCACTCCCTCCCCAGTATGTACGGTGGCCGTTACCGCGGAGCTACAGGGGGAAACAACTGAGGGGCGTACGGTGGCAGCTCCCTCCCTGGTACATACGATGGCCGTTACCACGGTGTTGCTTGGGACTGTATCTGGAGCAGTCCCACCCTGATCCTTGTGTGGGCTGCTCCGTCCGTGAGGTCGTGTCTCATTCCTGCGTTGTCGCAGTTGGGTAGGTTGAGGGGAAGAGGGACTTTAGGTAAGGGCGCCCCAGCGCCCGTCTTGCTCTGGGCCAGTCCCGCACTCACCTGGCCCGCCGTGGTGTCCTCCTGGGGTGGGGGTAGGGCTGCAGCTCCGTAGCGGGGTGGGGGGTAGGGCTGCCGCTCCGTAGCAGGGTGGGGGGTGGCGGGGTGGGGGGTCCGGCGGCGGAGGCGCGTATTTTAATTTTCATTTTACTTGGCCCTGGAACTATAACTTTTGTAAAATTGTGTTTATCTTATACCGGTAATCTGTCTCGGTAAAACTGGCTGAGTTTATCTTCTGAGAAAAAATTTTATTTTGATAATTTGTCCTATGTGAAGTATGCAAAAGCATAACAGCGCGTGTTTTCAATGTAATTTTGATTTTATTATTTTGTAAATTCGTTGAAAATTGAAAAATGCAAAACGTTACTTTAAATACCCGGTGCTGTACACCTAGAAATTGTGGTTTCCTTTCATAATTTTTTAGCAAAAATAAAAACAACTTTATACATGTCTGACACTTATCATGCCAGATATTAACTAAGTGTGCCGCAAGAGTTCAACAAATGGAATAATGTGCCGTGAAGTAAAAGCGGTTGCAGAGCACTGCACTAGAGGGTCCTATCATATACAGCTGTTTAGAGTACTCAACTCCAAAAGCCCTATACTCAACTGATGTATGAACAGAGCTAATCAGAGATGCAGACTTATTTTCTAGGAACTGCTTCAAGGCTTGATAAGGTCAAAGGTCATTTGCATGACAGCGACCTACTATCTTGTCAGTGATTTCCCTGACATACTTCTCCTTGTCCCTTCTCAGCTGAACTCCTGCCCGATGGAACAGAGATCTGTGCTGCTCCTGATCCTCAACCAGTCTGGAAGTACAACTCTCATATTCTGCAGCCAGCGTCGCCGAGAGGCAGATCCCTGCCTTCACCTTGGACGTTTCCTACAAATTCATAAGCTACTGCCAGAGTCAAGCTTAAAGGGGTCCTCAACAGAACTGAGCACCTCAGACCAATGCAAGACTGCCACTCCATACTCATAATCACTCTCCTCATCCCCGGATTTATCTAAATGGAAACATTTTAAGCGAGATCTTGGGTATCTCTCAGTACTTATTTGTAGCCTTGGAATTGCAACAAGTCTGTGATCAGTAGCAAAGAACTCTGCAAATCTGAAAACCTGCAGTTCTGAAAGATCCCCTTACGAGTACTTAAAGGACGTAGCCAATCTCCTTAACAACCCCTCCGATAATGGCATACCTAATCCAGCAATACATACCAAGAGCTGGAACAAATATTCACCAGTGCTCGGCGAACAAGATTTCGTGAAGTCCAGAAAGTAAGAAATAATGAAATTCCTGCTTCCAGTGTCATGATGAGGGAACTTACATGATACTGCTGTTAACAGAACACTTGTAACTCAGCACTACAAAACACGATCGTTCTATAATCCGTAGGTCTTCGGGTTTTGAAAAGTTTGAGAGTGGCGAGTAAAATCGTTTGGCGTCTGCTAGAGTTTAAAAAAAATAAGTCGGCAGCTGAAGTGTAGATGCTTAAAAGTGACTGCACGTAGCGTCTCATTATACAGAATAAGAATAGTTTCTGCAGGTTATATAAATTTTCCCCCAAGACGAAGTTCAGCAACGGGATGTGGCGAAGACAGAGCAGAAGCGAAGAAAATGAATACTCTGGCGGGGCGTGATGGCGGAGGCCGGGAAAGGAAGATGACTGGCTTGAGACGGAAATGCTCGACGGTGATATCAGTTCTGCACTCCTGTAAGCCAGCCACATACTGTATTTACTTTTGTACATTGAGTTATATGACTTATTTGCAGTGGAATAACTAATTTGAATTATGCACACAAAAGAGCATGACCAGTAACCCGAATGGCAATATTATCCAAAGTTAAATTCTCTCCCCAGGATGGAAACTAATCAAGTCTGGAGACAACTGTGGTTTAGGCGCGAAGTGTGACGTCACGAGACGACGGTGAAATAAACAAGCATCACGTTCTTGTCTGTCACTCTTGGTACCAGTGTCGTTTGCATGATGGTGTGGGTATACTTATTCAACGAACACTTTTGTTATGATGTACAGTGATATGCCAACTTTAAGCATAAAAGGAAAAATGTTATTGTTGTTGTTGATGATGATGATGATGATGATGATGATGATGATGATGATGATGATGATGATGATGATGATGATGATGATGATGATGAGGAGGAGGAGGAGGAGAAAGAGGAGGGGGAGGAGGAAGAGGAGGAGGAGGATGGAGATGAGAAAGGTGAACACGGAGAGAGAAAAGAAAGAACCATTCCAAATTCGAAAACCATTGTCATATTACTTTGCTTTGACACAGATGAATAAATTACTCGCAGGAATTTTCTCTATCAACGCCATGATTACCAAGTTTTATTAATGACTGTTTTGCCATCGAGAGGCAAAGCAGGTCAGTGTATCTACGCTGAAATCATCTACGACTGTTTTGTGTCTGTTGGTAGAAACTTGATTGCTTTAAGTGATCTAGAACTTAAAATTTAGATTATTCGTGACCAGTTCTCAGAATCAGATAAACAGGGGTAAGTTTTAGTATCAGGAAGGGAATAGTTGAAAGTTATACTGCAACACCAGTCAAGCAGGGCGGTACTCCCAAGGTGGATGACAGGGAGGGCAGGAGCTCCCGTTCCATCAGCCCTCGGGACTAAATCCTGACTTCCCCCTTTGCTGTACTTTTTCAGTGTTTCAGTAACACAGAGAGTAGGCCACCATGTTCTCCAATACAAGTTCCTCTAACTGTCAACACCCAACTTCATGCACGCTGCACACTTCACTTCCTATTCAAATTTACATAATAATAAATGGCATCTATTACCAAGCCTCGGAGTCCCCAGGAGGGGGGTGGGGAACAATCAAAGCCACACCACCTGCCCCTCTCCTGGTGACGACCCAGTGAGGTGTCTAGAGTCACTGTCTTACTTCTCCTTCATTTCTGCAACATTCACGGTCTTTCCTCTAACTTTCTCTCTGTTGAACACCAACATTCCTCCTCTAAACCTCACCTTCTCTTCCAAATTCAGACTCAACTGGCTGAGGCGACTGACAGCACACTCTTCTCTGTATCCTTCTCCTGTCTCTAAATTCATTTTAAAGCCAAAGGTGGCTGTTGTGTATGTGAATATAACAACATATCTTGCTCTTGTGTTCCTGAACTTGAATCTTCTGAATTCTCTACTCTCTGGCTTCGGCTATCCTGCCATTCTTTGACTAATTATATCTGTGCTGTTTACGTATCCCCTAATTTTCTGACTATGAAAAATTCTTTGAGTATCTTCCTTCCAAGATGGAACACATTCTTTCAATTTCTCCTTTTCCTGGAATCTCCATTCTAGGAGATTTCAATATTCACCACCACTTTTGGCTCTCCTCTACTTTCACTGATCAAGATGATGAATAAGCCTACATATTCTCAATCCTTAATAGTGGTGCTCCTCGGGGCTCTTTCCTATCATCAAACTCCTTCCTTCCTTTTATTTATCAATGACCTTCTAAGCTGTACGCCAAACCATATCCATTCATACGCTGATGACTCCACCCTTCACCTTTCCATTCGCTTCCCGCAGCGTCCATCTCAGCAGTGACTTCAGCAAACCAGGGATGAGTTAATGGCACACCTAGCGTCTGAGTTGGCTCCCATCTATGACTGGGGTAAAAAAATCTTGTTTTCAATGCATCACAAACACAGTTTTTACATCTATCAACCAGACAAAATCTTCCAAAGGAGTATACTCTAATTTTTAGCAATATCCAACTCAATCCTGCATCATCTTTAAACATATTTGGGGTTTCATTCTCTCGGGATTTATCTTGGTAAGATCATATTATCACTCTTGTAAAATGTGATTCCAAGAGATTAGGTGTACTAAGCCCACTCCGTCTTCCTTACCCCTGCACAGTTGTTGACTTTATACACGGGTTTTATTCGGCCCTGTGTTGAGTGCAACTCCAACATTTGGAGTGGCTCCCCATATACGGGTCTTCTTAACAAAGTGGAGTCAAAGGCTTTTCGTCTTATTAACTCTCCTCCTCTTGCTGGCTCCCTTCAGCCTTTATCTCTTCGCCGCACTGTTGCATCTTTATCTCTCTTCTATTGCTACTTCAGTGATCATTTACTCCTCTGAACTGTCTGTTTGCATCCCTCCACCACTACGGCTGGTGTGTAGCACCCGTCTAGCAACCAGCTTTCATTCCTCTTTTGTCCATCTCCCTAATGCAAGAGTTGACCGTTACTCCCAGTCCATCATGTATGCAATAGGTCAATTCTGGAACTGTCTCCATCTGTCTGTATTTCCTACTGCCTATGATCTCCAGTCTCCCCAACGCAGTGTGTCCAGGCATCTCGAAATGAAATGGACGGATCTTTAATTTGGACCTTTATTTTATTTTGTGTTTTTTTCATGGAGGGAACAATCGTGCAGGCTTCTGGCCTTTGGTTCCTTCTCTCTTACATAAAAAAAAAAAAGAAAACAGTTGTGCGACACTTCTGCTTATTCAACTGTGCATCATTATGACTCTGAGGGTGGGAGGTGGACAGGAAAGGGTTTAGGGGGATGGTTACCTCCATCCCTATTCACATCATTTAGCTTAGGTATCTTTGCACACTCCCACAACAAAAACAAAGTTATATTCCCGTGCATGTAGACTACAAATAAGATAAATAAAGAAAATGCCAAACTAAGTTTTTTTTTTTTTTTTTTTTTATGTCTCATAAGTTGGTAACTGTACCGTGATAACGAAATGTTAGAAAGCCTCTTTCATGAAGTTGATCAGTTGGTTTTTATTTTTTATTCCTGTTTGTTTCCTGAGATGGATCATGAAAATGGATGCAGGCATGATCTATTAGTGAATATATATATATTTTTTTTATGCAAGGAAGAAGGAACCAAAGGCCATGAACCCGCAATAACAGTTCCCTCCAAGAGAAAAACAAAATACAATAGAGAGCCAAATTCAAGATCCGTTCATTTTGAGATGCCTGGACACACAGCATTTGAAAGACTGAAGATCATAGGCAGCAGGAAATACAGACAGAGGGAGACAGTTCCAGAGTTGACCTGTTGCATAAATGAAGGACTGGGAGTAACGGTTAACTCTTGTATTAGAGAGTTGGACAGAAAAGGGATGAGAGTTTGCTGCTAGACGGGTGCTACGCGCCCGTTGTAGAGGTGGAGGAATGCATGCAGACAGTTCAGAGGAGCAGTGACCATTAAAGTAGCGATAGAAAAGAGATAAAGATGCAACAGTGCGGCGAAGAGACAGAGGTTGAAGGGAGTCAGTAAGAGGAGGAGAGTTGATGAGACGAAAAGCCTTTGACTCCACCCTATTGAGAAGAGCTGTATGTGGGGAGCCTCCCCACACATGAGAGTTGTACTCCACACAGGGACGGATAAAACCCCTGTATAGAGTCAACAATTGTGCAGGGGCAAAGAAAGAACGGAGTCGGCTTAGCACACCCAGTCTCTTGGAAGCAGATTTTACAAGAGATGTAATATGATCTTTCCAAGATAAGTCCCGAGTAAATGAAACCCCAAGCATGTTCAAGGATGATGCAGGATTAAGCTGAATATTAGTAAACATTAGTGGGTACACCTGTGGAAGATTTTGAAGGGTTGATAGGTGTAAGAACTGAGTCTTAGATGCATTAAAAACAACAAGATTATTTTTACCCCAGTCACAGATACGAGCCAAGTCAGACATTAGGTATGCCATAGCCTCATCCCTTGTTTGTTGAAGTGACTGCTGATATAGGCGTTGCGGGAACCGAATGGAAAGGTGAAGGGTGGAGTCATCAGCATATGAGTGGATAGGGTTAGATGTACAGGTTAGAAGGTCATTGATGAATAAAAGGAAGAGAGTTGGTGATAGGACAGAGCCCTGAGGAACACCACTGTTGATAGATCTAGGAGAAGAACGATGGCCGTCTACAACAGCGGCTATAGAACGACCAGAAAGGAAGCTAGCGATGAAGGCACAGATAGAAGGATAGAAACCGTAAGAAGGCAGTTTGGAAATTAAAGATTTATGCCAGACTCGATCGAAAGCCTTTGAGATGTCAAGTGCAATGGCAAGGCTTTCGCCAAAGTCCCGAAAGGAGGATGACCAGGAGTCTGAAAGGTAGGTGAGAAGATCGCCAGTGGAGCGACCCTGACGGAACCCGTCCTGACGATCAGAAAGAAGGTTGTGATAGGAAAGATGCCTTAAAATTTTTCTATTGAGAATTGACTCGAAAACTTTTGAAATACAGGATGTTAAAGCAATTGGACGATAGTTGGAGGGTTGGGAGTGGTCACCCTTCTTTGGGACTGGCTGAATGAGAGCAAACTTCCAGCAAGAAAGAAAGGTACAAGTTGACAGACAAAGGCGAAAGAGTTTGCCTAGGCAGGGTGTAAGCACAGAAGCAAAGTTCTTGAGAACAACAGGAGGGACTCCATTCGGCCCATATGCCTTGTTAGTATTGAGGCCAGTGATGGGAGAAAATACATCAGCTGAAAAAATTTTAAAGTCAGCCATGAGGAAGTCAGAGGGGGGAAGTGATGGAGGAACAGCACCGGAATCGTCTAAGGTGGAATTGGAGGAGAAAGTCTGTGCAAAGAGATCTGCTTTATCAGTAGAAGAAATAGCTACAGAACCATCAGAGTAGAAAAGAGGAGGGAAGGATGATGAGGTAAAGTTGTTAGAAAGGTTTTTGGCAAGGTGCCAGAAGGAGCGGGAAGAATTCGAGTTGGAGAGTTGAGAGCATTTAGTATGGATGAAATTGTTTTTAGCAGAGTGAAGAACAGACTTAGCACGATTCCGGGCAGAAATGTAAAGATGATGTGATTCAGGGGTGGGTTGGCTCCGGTACCTTTTGTAGGCCCTCTCCTTGTTGTGGACAGCATGAGAACAAGCGTGATTAAACCAAGGCTTTCTTGTGTTAGTCAAAGGATATGAGAATGGAATGTATGCTTCCATGCCTGAGAGAATAACCTCCGTAATGCGCAAGGCACACTCAGATGGCTCCCGGCCATGGAAGCAAGAATCATTCCAGGGAAATCAAAGAAGTACTGCCTGAGGGCCTCCCAATCCGCAGCTCCAAAATGCCACAGACGACGTTTCCCTGGAGGGTCCACAGGCCGTACCGGAGTGATAGGATAGGTTAAGGTGATAAGGTCGTGATCGGAGGAGCCCAACGGAGAAAAAAGATTAACAGTGTAAGCAGAAGGATTAGTTGTAAGGAAGAGGTCAAGTATGTTGGAGCTCTCTCCAAGGCGGTCTGGGATACGGGTAGGGTGCTGTACAAGCTGCTCTAGGTCATTAAGGATAGGAAAGATGTAGGCTTTTTCACCAGGTGGATCCGTGAAAGAGGAGGAGAGCCAAATATTATAAATGATAACTATTTAGGAAAATGACCATCGTAAATAATGTAAGTGGTAAAAATCTGTGGTTAGGCAGAGTTTAAAAAGTAATGACTCTTTCAAAGCTCATTATAAATGTTTACTCATATACTAGCGATAACGAGGAGCGGGTGTTGATGACGAGTCTTGAAGAGGTGGCACTGTGCACCCTGGATGGAGCAGCTGCAATGTCCACGCGGGAGCCAACCCTCCTCATGCAATCTCTCCAAACCTCCTCATACTTCCTTACACCTAGCCGTGGAATGGGCCCTGGTCCGACCCTAGTAAGGCGCTGTCTTACACATGGGGGTGCTTGTACCTGTAGGACACCCGTGTGGTCGACGGGTTTGCTCGGCCAGACAGGCATGGATTAAGCAACACTACAACAGCAACTCAGGGACATCTTTAGATCCAGTATGAAGAAAATTTTCATTTTAAGAAGAACCTGTAGTCGCCTCTCCCACTCCACCCTTGTGCTTGGGCTGGATCCGCCAATATTTTTCATTAGTATTAAACTCTTGTAACAGCTCAGTATTCAAGATGGATATTAAAATTAAGATAAAATGGATGCAGTATAGTGACGATGAAAATGCAATAGGTGTTGTAATTAAGCTGGTTAGGATGTGTGTCGTTTTGTGAGGAATACAGTTATCAGGGGCACAACATGCGACAGGTGACATAAGCAGCACTCACATAGCGGACTGGAGCCTCATCGTCGCACACAGGGTTAGACATGTATACGTGCATGCCTGAAAGATCATTATATTAGTTTGTAGAGCAACCCACGCATGGAGAAAATATCCTAGGTTTTATTCCGGCGACGTCAGAAAATTTGGTTCAAAATGTTCAAGAAGAGGAAGAATTTAATACTAGTGATCATCGCACAGTCACATTCAACCTCAGTTTCTGTAACACCGACCAAAATCGTTGTTATGAGAAAATCCCAGACAACAAGAAAGGCAATTTTCACAAATTAAAGCTAACTTTACGTCGCAATGAATGGGAATCAGTTACTGAAAGTACAAATATACACAGCATGGACAGGGTTCTTGCAACTCCTAAATAATGCCGTTAAGGAATATGTACCAATGCGTAATAGAAGACCAGCGAAAAGTAGTAAGCCAAAATGGTAGAATAGCAACATTAAGAGAAGTCTTTCATCAAAGAATCTTGCTTATCAGAAATACAAAGCCACTAATAATGAGTATAAAGATATTTACCATAACTTACATCATAAGGATAAGAAGTTAATAAAGCAAAGTAAGAAAAACCTTGAAGTGCATATTGCAAGCATCAGTAAATCAAACCCCAAAGAATTTTTCAGTTATATCATAAATAAGAAAACATTAACACCATCACCAGCGTCAGCAGATTGTGGGCATACAAATGATAAAACCGAGGTGGCTAAAATTCTTAATACTTTCTTTACAACTGTATTTACAGTAGAAAGTTCATGCTCGATCCAAACATTGTCCTCCGCACGCGTAGATGAAGACACCACACTCATGGAGATTATTATCAGTGAGAGAGATGTACTTCTTGCGCTTAATAAAACACAGATAAATAAGACACCTGGGCCTGATAGAATATCTCCAAGAGTTTTAAAGAAGGCAAAAGATGAAATAGCAAAACCCTTAGCACATATATTCAATATTTATCTCAGAAGCTGCATTGTACTAAGCAGTTGGAAATTAATAGATGTAACTTCGACATTCAAAAAAGAGACAAATCTCAACCCGGCAATTACCGGCCAAAAAGCTTGGCATGAGTTGTTTGCAAGTTGTTGGAAACCATAATTAGAGATAAACTGGTCAAGCATTCAGAACAGAACAATCTCATCAAAGACTCTCAGCCCGGATTCAGAAATGAGTGCTCATGTCATGATATGATCAACATGTACAACAGCACAAAATCAGTCGATGTCATTTACCTTGATTTAAAAAATAAAAAATAAAAAAAATAAAATTCCACATATTTGACTTGTTGAGACACTATGTGTCTCTGGTATCAGCAGCAGTGTACTAGGATGCATTGAAAGCTGGCTTACGAATCGTAAACAAAGAGTTGTAATCAATGGTATGGAATCAGACTCAATTTTGGGTCCTGTATTGTTCTTGATTTGTATAGACGACATTGATGAAGACATTTTACAAAATATCAAAAATTTCTGATGATACAAAGATTGGTAATAGATACTCCAGAACAAAGAATATTGATTCAAAGGGATCTTGATAAAATACTTAATTGGGCAGAAAAATGGCAAATGGAATTTAATACTAGTAAATGCAAAGTTCTAAATAGTGGGAATAAAAATGAAATATTTAGTTATACAATGATTCATTCTCAACTCATGAATGTAAACTATGAAAAATATCTAGGAATAATTGTAACAGGTGATCTGAAGCCAGGTAAACAGTGCACAGAAGCAATAAAGAAAGCTGACAAACTAGAAGGATTTATCGGTAGATCGTTTGAGTTCAGATCTGAAAATATATTTCTTACCCTGTACAATTCCCTAGTGCGTCTTCAACTGGAGTACTGTGTGCAGTGCTGGTCACCATTTAATAGAGGAGTTAGAGAGAGTGCAGCAACGAGTAACAAAAATGATGCCCAGACTGAAGAACATATCATATGAGGAGCGATTAAATGAAGTAGAGTTATTTAACCCATCAAAGCGCAGATTACGAGGGGATTTGATTCAAGTATTCAAGATTATTAAAGGGATTCATAATATGGATGTCGAAAAGTACTTTAAAATTGATAGTTCGAACTATACTAGAGGTAATGGGTATAAGATTATTGGAAAGCATTTCTAGTCTAATGAAGTCAAGCAATTTTTCTTTAACAGGGTTGTTAACATTTGGAATAAACTGCCCAGGGATGTCGTTGATTGCAGTACAATGGTGACATTAAAAATTCGCTTAGATAAGTATCTTGCTTCAAATCATCAGCTAAACATCTTCATGACTGAATATTAATGATAGCTGTTTTTCTATATTTCAGATCATGATGAAACTATACTTGGGAAATACTGTGTAATTAATGACACCTGTAGCTTATTGACACTTGTAGTGTATAGATATAGTAGGACAGAATATAGTTTACCACTTTTCAGTCTTTCCTATGAAATTACCATGTCAGCTTTCCATGCTGCATGCCAGCTTCGACTGGAGGGTTTGGTGGGTGGGTGGGGGGAGGAGTAGTCTTGCTTTACTAACCTTACTTTCAACTTGTAGAATTAGATGTCAAAGTGATAGTCTTCTCTGTAACAAGCAGCCTCGAAAAGACCATTAGGTCTGTTGCTGTTTGCGTTACTTTATACTCTTTTTGTACACACTGTTAGAATGCTTGGCTGGATGTTTCAAAATATGAAACTCGGGGAAGACTCAGTGCCATTAGGCTGAGAGAAAGATGATGAATGAGGGACAGTGTGGATGAGTAAGAGAGCTTGTGCATGAGGGGTAATGAGTATGAATGAGGGACAATGAGTGGGGGTAAGGGTGATGAGTGCAGATGACAGGCCATAAGGATAATGAGTATGGATGAGGGTAATGGGTGTGGATTAGGGTTATGAGTGTGAATGAGGGTAATGAGTATGGATGAGGGGTAATGAGTGTGGAGGAGGGGTAATGAGTGTGAATGAGGGGTTATGAATGTGAATGAGAGTAATGAGTGTGGGTGAGGGGTAATGAGTGTGGATGAAGGGTAATGAGTGTGAATGGGGGTAATAAGTGTGGATGAGGGCAATGAATGTGGATGAGGAGTAATGAGTGTGGATGAGGGGTAATGAGTGTAGATGAGGGGTAATGAGTGTGGATGAGGGGTAATGAATGTGGTTGAGGGGTAATGAGTGTGGATGAGGGGTAATGAATGTGGATGAGGGGTAATGAGTGTGGATGAGAGGTAATGAGTGTGGATGAAGGGTAATGAGTGTGGATGAGGGGTAATGAGTGCAGGTGAGGGTAATGAATATGTTGCAGTGAACCAGCAGCGTTTCTTCCGGCGGTGATGCTTCTTTGTAAAGGTTAGACCAGCAAAGTATGACTATCACCATTCTTATACAAACTGGTCTCTGTGAAATGTATTTACAAATGTATACATAGTGGCTGAAGGTACCAGTCGCAGATAGTCTTGCTTTGTGTGCAAGGATTAAAAAATTACAGAATGAGGCTGGAAGATTTTCGGTCATGCAATGATATAGGCTGCTGTGAAATTAGGTAGCCTGGCTGCTCGTCCCATCACGTCGAGGTAATAATATGGGATTGGCCGTATCTACTGGTTTTATTATTGCCATCTTTAGAACTCACTTTCCAAGTTCACAATTTTTTTTAACTTAGAGATAAGCTATGCCTCTCTTGGAAGACAAATCAGAAAAAAAAAAAAAAAAGAGCATAAACACAGTTTACTCTGTGTCACAGGAGCTACGAGCTTGCTCGACCCATATAATTATCATCTGAGAAATCCCTAGATGCAAATGAAAGACATATTTGTCACTCTTGTATTGCTATGACAGCTTAAATGATAATGACTACTGTTGTGACTGTACATACTTGGTAAAATATCATCACTATCACTACCAGGCGCAAGAATAAAACAATGCTGAAAAATATAATTTGTGAAATTCTTTCCTTGTCCTTCTGCCTACGGGTAACTTTACACTTCCTCTTCTGTCTTTCTTTCCTTCATTATTTCCTCTTCCTTCTGCCTGCGGGTGACTCTACACTGAGTGACAAGCCAAATGGTTTCCTGTACACTAGGAAACCATTTACTACGCTGAATGGTAACCATATAACCAAATTTTGGCGCCTGGTGGTTTAGTGAGTAATTTTTGCTCTCCAATCGGATTGAGCCGGTGAAGGTTAATATCCAAGGGATGGTTGGAGTTGATTGCTCATGTAATGCCACTCAGGGATGAGTGAGGCTGGTCACTCTCATCTTAAATGTTGGGACCAACTACTTAGCCCCGGGCTCCTACGCTCCTCATGGGGCAGTGTAGGACTGGATGATGGATGGATGGATGAAAGGTGCCAAATTCGCATATGAATATCCTGGGATGAAATACTAAGAAAGTGCTGAACTGGATGTAGTGAATATAAATACTTGTACGCGCGCGCGCGCGCGCACGCACGCACGCACGCACACACACACACACACACACACACACACACACACACACACACACACACACACACACACACACACACACACACACACTTGCCCTATATCCTACTTTCATACACGCCCACCTTGGCCCTGACTAACGTCTGTCCTACACCATCCATCAGTATGCCAGCCTTTTGGTATGTCAGTATAACAGCCTTATACCAGTATATCAGCCTCATATCAGTATAACACCCCTCATATCGGTATACCAGCTTTATATAAGTATACCAGCCTCATATCAGTAGCTCCTCTGAGACAGATCAGTTTCATTCACATCCTTAGCCTAGAGTAGACTACCATTAAACCTCATAGCAATTAATCTGGCCAGGCATGTATGGCAACACTGTTCCCGCCAAGATTCTGATTGGCTGAAAGTGTTTGTTCGATTTCGTTGTTGCATAAACCGATACTCTGTTTATTATCAGATGTGATACTGAGTTTGTCGACAATATAATCGTCAAAAGGATTAAGAAATCCGTTATATACTTAACAACGATGAAATTTTCGTTGGAAGATAGAGATATGAGTCAACAAAGTATTATAACAGTCCAAGTAAAGGTCAGCATTCGAACAATTCCTTCAGATCTCCGACACTCCCTAAAATAATAGAAAATTAAGGAAACCTGCTTAATCTAAGCGTTGGTATAGCATACATTTAAATTATAATATCAGTCCGCATCCTTAAATCGTGCCTCAACTCTGAATGATTTAAAATTCTAATGAAAAGACGAGTTCTCCGGGGAGGGACTTTTGAAAAAATCATGAAAATCAAAGTAGGCTAAAGGAAAACTATTTCATTATATCTCCTCTATTATCATTGTATGGACTGATCTTAAAATCTAAATGTGTTATACCAATGCTTACATTAAGCAGGTTTCCTTAATTTTCTGTTATATTATGGAGTGTCGGAGATATAAAGGAATTGTTCGAATGCTGACCTTGACTTGGACTGTTATAATACTTTGTTGACTCATATCTCTATCTTCCAACAAAAATTTCATCGTTGTTAAGTATATAACGGATTTCTTATTGCTTTTGACGATTGTATTGTCGACAAACTCAGTATCACAGCTGATAAAGAGAGTATCGGTTTAAGCAACAACGAAATCGAACAAACACCTCCAGCCAATCAGAATCTCGGCAGGAACAGTGTTGCCATACATGCCTGGCCAGATTAATTGGTATGAGGTATAGTGCTTTCATGCAAAATTTTGCAGGAATAACTAATAGCCTTTCCATCACAGAAGGTCTGCAAACACCAGTATCTTTGTTTCCATGCTGTTATTGTATTAAGACCACAATGACCAATTCTGAACAAAGAGTCGAAAATATATTTTCGCTTAATTTCGTGTGTCGCGATTTCCGACAATTTTGCTCCGTCGCGTTGCACGCGATCGCTAAAATTTTTGTCTGGTATTTTTCTGACACTCCCTGGACTTACCCCGACCAAACGCAAAAAGAATTAAGTCGATATCTAAGACTGCTTCCGTCAAGAAAACGAACACACAAACAGACATTTTTGCGTGTCGGGATTTCCTACAATTTCGCGCTGTCGCGTCGCGTGCGAGAGCCTTCTTTTTTCTGACACTCCCTGGACTTACTCCAACCTAATGCAAAAAGAAATAGGTCAATATATATTACCGTTCTCGTGAAAGAAACGAATAAATGCACAGGTAGATAAATACATACAGAGCTGGACATTTATATATAAATTCCCCACCACCATCAACTCCACCATCACCTCTCTAAAGTCTCCTCCTGTCTTACCTCTGTTCTGTCCTGCCCAACTCTGGTGAAGAATGAAGAGGAGAAAAGTGGAATGAGAGAGGTTGGGGAAGTGAGAAGAGAAGGGGAAGAAAAGGGCAGCAAGAGAAAGGAATGGCAAAAATGGGAGACATGATACACATACACACACAATATATATATATATATATATATATATATATATATATATATATATATATATATATATATATATATCAGCAGCAGCAGTTTGAGTATCCACTGCAGGACCGGCCTATCCCCTACCAAGTGGCTTAGGCTGTCTGGTAGAGATTGTATGTAGGGTGTGATGTGCTTGTAGTGGCTCTGGATGTGTGTGTAGTCTGTGAACCAAGTGTAATCGGCCCGCGCAAGCCGACTGGGTGCAAGCATACTTTACAGTATGCGACACTGGTTCTGCCACAGCACCCCTGGTGTCGGCCAAAGCAGTACATGGCCAGGAGAACGCTTCCAAAGTTTATTACCCTGGCGGGGCGCGAACCCTCGCTCTCCAGTGTACGAAAACGCACACTTTACCACTGTACCACATATATATATTGTTACATAGCCTATGATTTCATCATCCTTTGTGTAATTTTAACGCACAGTTGCTGCATGTTTGATCACGAGCGTGTTCTGCCTCAGTTCCCCCCTTCTACCGTTATAGTAGAGTAAGTCGTCATTTCTGTTGTTTCAGTGCGGGATTTTCATCTCTTTGTCCCCATGGCTTCATTTGCGCGTCCTTCTTACAAGTTGTATCAAGCTCTGCTGGCCCCTATATAATGAGCTCAGTCTCTGCATCATGGCCACTTAGATCTGCTCCTCATTTTGTTCACATCTCTGTCCTCCCCTGTACAGATATTATTATTGTGAGTGCACAAGAAATCTCCAAACATCTAGCAGCTGTGTGTAATTTGAGTATAACTGTTACTGCATTTTTTCTTGTACTGTGTAGCATAAGGTTAATTCTTAGGCCTAGTGAGGTTTTTGATTAATGTTGGATTTTATGTCAGTCATTTTTGATAATAGTTTGTATCTGTCATAATTTATCTGGCATTCACTGAGTATTATCTGGTATCTCATTTTATCAGGGCTGACTTAGATAAATTTACTCTTGCTAATTTCGTGTTAATAGAGGCTATTGCAGTTAACCATATATTTAACCTGTTTATTTGCCATTACATTATCCTTATGAGTTCTGAATGTTTTGTTGTTAGTTTGAGCATTAAACTTTAACTTGTAATTTTACCTAACTCTTTTGTTTGAACCTGGAACTTTACGGGACAGTAGTGATTTTTAGTATTCTCACTTAAAGTGTACATTATCTTTCTCTGTTCCGTAACATAAATTTGGCGACCTCATATCAGGATATTCAGGATATTATCATAAGGATATTGCTTGATATTTTGTGACTGTTACTTATTAATTATGTCTACTATAACTACACTTGATGAAGCCAAAGATTTTTTGTCAAATGTGCAAACAGTGTGTGATATAGAAAACAGAACAAAGAATGAACTTAAGCTTGTTGCTCAACAATTGGGAATTGCTGTTCGCTCTCATCATTCTAAAGATCAAATTGTTGACATGATTAATGAAAGCTTGTTTAATGTAACTCCTCCAAATGAGCAAACGCAGATTGAATTAGCTAAGTTACAGCTAGCCCTGCAGGAGGCTCGCGTTAAGGAGGCACAGATACAGGCTCAGGCACAAGTTGAACTTGCCAGGATTCAGGCAGACCATGAGTATCGCATGAAACAAGGTGGAACTGGATCATCTAGCTCTGATGATTTTGATGTGGCTAAAAATGTTAAACTTGTCCCTCCTTTTAATGAATCTGATTTAACAAAGTATTTTCAGTTGTTTGAGAGGGTAGCTACAGGTTTTAATTGGCCCAAAAAGTATTGGCCAGTACTCCTTCAAACTGTTCTCACCGGTAAAGCTCAAGTAACTTATGCATCTTTGCCTCAGGATCAATCTGATAATTATGATGTAGTTAAGAGCTTGATTCTTAAGGCCTATGAGCTTGTTCCTGAAGCCTAAAGAGTAAAATTTAGGACAACTTACAAGCAAGATAAGCAATCCCATGTTGAGTATGCAAAAATCAAAGAAGATCTGTTAGAGCAGTGGTTAAATTCTAAGAATGTGGATTCTGATTTTGACAAATTTAAGCAGATGATTTTGCTGGAGGACTTCAAAAGGTGTATTTATAAAGATGTAAGCCTATATCTTGATGAGAGAAGAATAGATAATTTGTCTGATGCTGCAGTTTTAGCTGATGAGTATGTTCTCACTCACAAGAGATATTCTCGAGAGAAAGGGAAAGCTGAGAGTAAGTACGTTGCCTCTACTCAGAGTACAGGTAACAGGAAAGAGAATAAAGATGATATTTCTCAGGAAGTAAATACCAGCTTCACCTCTAGATTTCAGAAAAGTAAATGTACTTATTGTAGTAAGCTTGGTCATACTACGGAGAAATGTTTCAGGAGACAGCGTGATGTGAACAAAAAGGAGTCTTTAAATATTCAGTCAATTGGTCTAGTGTCCACTCTTGAGAGTTCCCAGAATTCTTTAACTGAGTTAACTGAACCTGCTTTGAGGGGTAAATTAAATTCTCATGATGGAGCTCCTCTTTTGAGCAGTAACGTGGGTGACACTCTCAAGAGTTCATTTGCTAATTTCCTGTCTGATGGTTTTGTCAGTCCTCTGGACAGTAATGACAGGAAATCAGTTCAAATATATCGTGATACAGGTGCTTGCCAATCCCTTATGCTGACCAGTGTTCTAGGCTCTAATGTTAATTCCTCTGATGAAACTGTAATCTTACAAGGTGTAGGGAATAATTACTTCTCTGTCCCTCTGTGCAGAGTGAATTTAAAGTCTGGTTTTGTTAATGGTTCCGTTATGGTTGGGTTGGTTGAGACACTCCCAATGTCAGGTGTAACTTTCTTACTTGGAAATGATATTGGTGGAAGGCAAGTGTGTCCAGCTCCTCAGTTGTCTAGTGAGCCAGTGGCTGCGTCCCAGGATTGTGATGTCCCTGATGTGTTCCCTGCATGTGCTGTCACTAGGGCTAAGTCTAAAGTTACTGGTGATTTAGAGGATAATGATGATGATGATGTTATCCTAGCTGACACTTTTCTTGCTAATTTGGACCACTCACCAGATGAGGCAGTACCCCGTAGTGTTGATAATTTGTCTCGTCAAGAGTTGGTTGAGTTGCAGGTTGCTGACCCTGAGTTGAAAGGTCTAGCTAACTCTGCTTACAGTGAAGAAGAGTCAGCCGGTGCTTCTACTTGTTATTATATAAAGTCAGGAGTACTTATGAGGAAGTGGAGACCCCCAACAGCATCAGCCGACTGTGAATGGGATGTTGTACATCAAGTTGTCATCCCTCGTGTTTGTAGGCAGGATATCATTAGAGTGGCTCATGATTCCAGTTTGGCAGGACACCTTGGAGTGAGGAAGACTGTGGCACGCATTTTGAAACACTTCTACTGGCCAGGTATCTTCAGGGATGTTTCCTGGTATTGTAAGTCTTGTCACACCTGTCAAGTTGTGGGGAAGTGTAATCAGACCGAAAAGGTTGCACCTCTAGTTCCCATTCCTCCTTTTGAGGTGCCTTTCACCCGTGTGTTGGTGGATATTGTGGGCCCTCTTCCTAAGACTTCTTCAGGATTTTCTTATGTGTTGACCCTGATTGATATGGCTACTCGTTATCCTGAAGCCATTCCACTTAGAAATATCTCAGCAAAGAACGTGGTTAAGGAAATGCTAGGGTTCTTCACAAAGTTTGGTCTGCCCAAGGAGGTACAGTCAGACCGGGGAAGTAATTTCATGTCCAATGTTTTCAAGCAGTCTCTGAAAGAGTTGGGCATCACCCAGATCACGTCTTCAGCTTACCATCCCCAGACCCAAGGAGCGTTGGAGAGATATCATCAAACACTCAAATCGATGCTCAAGAAATACTGTTTGGAACGTCAGAAAGACTGGGATAAAGGTCTTCCATTCGTTGTGTTTGCTGCAAGAGAATCTCCAAATGAATCACTGGGCTTCTCACCTTTTGAACTACTGTTTGGCCATGAAGTAAGAGGACCCCTTAAGTTACTCAAGGAATGCTGGCTGTCGGAGGAAGATGACGTCAACCTGCTGGAGTATGTGATGAAGTTCAAAGAACGGCTGTCCACTGCTTTACAGCTGGCGAGAGAGAATTTAGGAGCTGCTCAGGAGAAGATGAAGACTTGGTATGATAAGAAGTCCAGGTTACGCCACTTTCAGCCAGAAGATCAGGTTTTGATTCTGCTACCGGTGCATGGGCAACCTCTTCAAGCCAAGTTTAGTGGTCCTTATTTCGTGGAGAAGAAACTCAGTGATGTCAACTATGTCATCGCCACACCAGATCGTACAAAGAACAAGCAACTATGTCACATCAACATGCTAAAGTTATATCACAGGCGGGACGAAAATAATCCAGTCTGCACTGTAACTGTTCCACCCGAGTCTGCAAGTGAAGCTCTCCCATGCAGTATGAGCCTGAGTGATAGTTTGGGGAAGAATCCTGATATCATGAATGATCTCCAGACTAAGCTTTCTCATCTACCTCCCGAGGAAAGGCAGGAGTTTTCGGCATTACTGCAGGAGTACCCGCAAGTGTTCCGTGCTACTCCAGGAAGAACCACTGTGTTGATGCATGATGTCGATGTTGGAGACGCAAAGCCAATTAAACTGCCTCCTTACCGTGTGAACCCAGTGAAAGTTCCTCTCATCCAGAAGGAGCTTGGCTACCTGTTGGACCACAAGATGATTGAGCCCTGTCAGAGCGAGTGGAGTTCTCCTGTCACTCTGGTCCCTAAGCCAGGTGGGTCACAGCGGCTTTGCATTGACTACAGACGTGTTAATCAGATCACCAAAACAGACACTTACCCTCTCCCTCGCGTGGAAGATTGCATAGACAAGATCGGAAAGGCTAGGTACATAAGTAAGTTTGATTTGTTAAAGGGATACTGGCAAGTACCTATGACTGAACGTGCTAGGGAGATCTCATTTTTTGTAATATTAGGAAAGGCTTTTGCATGTTCTGTAATGCCATATACAGATTGTTTTAGAGTAATAAGAAATTTCCTTTGTAAATTTCTTTTTTCTTTGTGGGGAGGTGTTACATAGCCTATGATTTCATCATCCTTTGTGTAATTTTAACGCACAGTTGCTGCATGTTTGATCACGAGCGTGTTCTGCCTCAGTCCCCCCCTTCTACCGTTATAGTAGAGTAAGTCGTCATTTCTGTTGTTTCAGTGCGGGATTTTCATCTCTTTGTCCCCATGGCTTCATTTGCGCGTCCTTCTTACAAGTTGTATCAAGCTCTGCTGGCCCCTATATAATGAGCTCAGTCTCTGCATCATGGCCACTTAGATCTGCTCCTCATTTTGTTCACATCTCTGTCCTCCCCTGTACAGATATTATTATTGTGAGTGCTCAAGAAATCTCCAAACATCTAGCAGCTGTGTGTAATTTGAGTATAACTGTTACTGCATTTTTTCTTGTACTGTGTAGCATAAGGTTAATTCTTAGGCCTAGTGAGGTTTTTGATTAATGTTGGATTTTATGTCAGTCATTTTTGATAATAGTTTGTATCTGTCATAATTTATCTGGCATTCACTGAGTATTATCTGGTATCTCATTTTATCAGGGCTGACTTAGATAAATTTACTCTTGCTAATTTCGTGTTAATAGAGGCTATTGCAGTTAACCATATATTTAACCTGTTTATTTGCCATTACATTATCCTTATGAGTTCTGAATGTTTTGTTGTTAGTTTGAGCATTAAACTTTAACTTGTAATTTTACCTAACTCTTTTGTTTGAACCTGGAACTTTACGGGACAGTAGTGATTTTTAGTATTCTCACTTAAAGTGTACATTATCTTTCTCTGTTCCGTAACAATATATATATATATATATATATATATATATATATATATATATATATATATATATATCTGTATATATATATATATATACATATATATATATATATATATATATATATATATATATATATATATATCTGTATATATATATATATATATATATATATATATATATATATATATCTGTATATATATATATATATATATATCTGTATATATATATATATATATATATATATATATATATATATATATATATATATATATATATATATATATATATATATATATATATATATATATATATATATATATATATCCAGGGGCAGGATCACGCTGCTACCTGGTGCATTCCAGTGTGGCGGATAGGGGAAGGCCTTCCAGATATACTAGGAATCGTCTTACACGGTGCAGACCATAGAACCTCCTATAGACATACAGGGCTCCACCGTATATACTGAATAGGGTGGCACAAAAGTTACATCTCACCAGAAACTTTGTGGCAAGGAGGTGAGATTATTTGCCACAATCCTCCCAACCAAGCCTGAATTCTACTGTTAATGATTATACGGGACTTCCTGTAGGATCATCGTCAACTAAGAGTCCAACTGCATTGCTTTCTGTACTTACAGGCAGCGTGCCACAGAAAGTGAATACCCACCTTCTCGGCAAATCAGAGACCGGGGTCATTAAACAAACTGAAATCTATGAAGATCTACCTGTACAATGTAAGAAGCCTCACAGAAGATTACAAACTTGATTACTCAGTGACTGGCTTAGAAAAGATTAGTTGGAATAGTGTAGTTTTGAGTGAGATCCACAGGAATGAGAAAAATTATTTCACGTCCAAGACAGCAACCACCCATTTTACTACAGAGGAAGGCAAAATGAGAGTTAGTTGTGTAGGATTTCTAATTAACAAAAATCTTGCAGAGAACGTTGTTAAATTCAGCAGTGTATCTGACAGAGTAGCATGGATTGTACATAGAGTATGCAAGAGATAATCCCAGAAAGTATATAACGAAAGTATATGCACCAACTCATCAAACAAAGCTCAGATGAAGAAATAGAAAAATGCAATGACGACATCTCCCAGATTAGGGAAAAGGAAAAGACCAGATATACTATACTCATGGGAGACTTCAATGCAAAAGTTGGCAAATCAAAAAATGGAGAAGCATGTATGGGAAAATTCTGAGTGGGAGAAAGGAATGTCTAAGGTCAAATGGTAGTATATTTTGCTGAAACGCATTCTTTCAAAAAATGACAAGGAAAAAAAGGACCTGGGGAGGTCCAAATGGAGAAACAAAGAATGAAATCGACTTCACTGTAGCAGATAAGAATATTATAATAAAAATGTTACAGTTATTGTAATAAAGTAGTTGTTTATTCATTTTTTTTGGTCTTGTTAGACTTAGTTTTCCGCAATGATTCAAGTGATGTATGTTTTGTTTGTCTAACTCTAGGTTTTTGTCAAGAATTGGCATTTGTTTATTCCCAGTCTTGTTATCATGTGCCGATGTGATGGCTGACGTATAGCTTACCACGCCACACACACACACACACACACACACACACACACACACACCATCTGTGTCCAAGCAGATGTCGCTGGTATGACCATTATTGCATCATGCAATGCGGATCGAATAGGTTCATTCGATGAGTTACTCTCATGTTGCTAGTTCGGCTGGTCGACGTGCTTTTGAGCTGTTCCTAAAGTGTTTCTATTGATGAGAATGACCAGTAGACATTCTTGCAAACTGTCAGCTGATACATTTTGTTATGTAGCCTATGTGGAGAATATATTGGACCGAAGATGATCAAACTCAAAATCCACCTTGATGCCAAATTTATTCATGCATACAAAGCATATTTTGGCGTGGCAATGGGCGATCAAGATATGGATCTGGCTCCACACCACACTTGTGTAGCTGTTGCTCTGCACTTGAAGCTTGGCTACGAAGAGCGAGAAGGAAGATGCCTTTCACAGTTCCGAGAGTGTGGCGAGATCCTTCAAATCACCACGACGATTGTTATTTTTGCATGGTTGATATGAGTGGTGCGAAGAGCGTTAAGGGCAGAATGAACATTGTATATCCAAATTTGGCTTCTTCAATCTCTCTGGTGCCTCACAACGATGAGCTGGCAATTCCTGTACCTCCTGCAGACTCAGAAGTTGACTCTGACCATGAGGACATCGTTGATGATGGAGGGGAAAATGATGATGAATCGCATGTTGGAGAATGTTCTGGAGACACTCCACACTTTTCCAATTAGCAAGAACTGGATGACATGGTCCGAGATTTAGGACTTACCAAGTCCAGTGCTGAGCTGCTGGTGTCACATTTATGTGAATGGAACTTGTTGGATCTCAGTTGCAAGTTCAGTTGTACGAATCGCCACAGCAAGTTTGCAGCCTTCTTTAAATTTTGTGAAAAAACCTCATTGTGTTAATATTTTGATGTTAGGCGTTTGTTCTAAGCCATTGGAGTGGATTACAAGGTTTCAGAATGGCGACTTTTCATAGACAGTTCTGTGAAGAGCCTAAAAGCAGTACTTTTGCATAACGGCAATAAACTCCCATAAATTCCAGTTGCACATTCTGTGGAAATGAAATAAGGCCATGAGAATGTGAGGATTTGTCTGACAAAGATCAAGTACTTAGATCACAGTTGGGAGGTTTGTGGAGATTTCAAAATTTCTTTCCTACTTGGAATGCAAGGCGGTTATACGAAATACTCATGTTTTTTATGCTTGTGGAACACCTGGAGCGATGCAGAGTATTTCGTGAGAAAAGACTGACCTTTCAGAGACAGTCTCATACCAGGCTCGTGCATCGTTCTGAGAGGTCCACTGTTTCCAGGAAGAAGGTATTGCTACCGCTGCTACACATAAAACTTGGTCTTTTGAAGCAATCTGTGAAAGCCATTGACACGGATGGCAATGCGTTTCTGCATATCCGATCCATGTTTCCCAAGCTGAGCGTGGCAAAGGTGACGGCTGGCATATTCACTGTGCCGCAAGTTCAAAGAATGCTTGCAAATCATGAACTCCAGGGTAAAATGACCGATGATGAAAAGAGCGCTTGGAATGCTTTCAGAGGGGTTGTGGAAGGTTTTCTTGGCAACCAGAGGAGACCAGATTCTGCACAGCTCATCGATGACCTGATCAGTGCATTCCACCAGCTTGGATGCAGAATGTCAGTCAAATTGCACTATCTGCATTCCCACCTTGATTCCTTCAAAAGGAACTTGAGTGCAGTCAGCGAGAAGCATGGTGAACAGTTCCACCAGGATTTCTGCTGATGGAAACCAGATATCAGGGCAAGTGGAACGAGGCGATGATGAGCGATTACGTTTGGGGATTGTTGCGTGATTGTCATCACAGTTACAGTAGAATCTCAAGATCAAAAGTGCATTTCTGGATACTATGTGCCCTGCATTCATTGTGATATTACTGTTTGCTCATTTTCTAGTTATATTCACAATATACACCCTGAAATATATAAATTCTTTGACATTCTCAACATTCTCGAAATGGTAACAAGTTGCAGTTCCTGTCCTTGTACGATACATAAGTTGTTGCATAATTCCTGTAACTCTAGATTTACACAAAAACAAATATAGTAGCATATTCGGAATCTACGCACTAACATTGACCAGAAAGAGGGTAAAAATCAACATAAACAAGAAATTGGTTTAAGTTTGTTACATAGTGGCATTATCAAAAAAGTTCACATAGCAAATTACCATAAAATGGTGGGTTGCAAAACAAGATAGAATTTCAGAAGTGAAAGAAAGAAGCTGATTAAAAATAAAATTATATGCCCAATAAAAGTATGCAAAAATGAAGCAGCCTATTTGTCAGAAATAACGAACAGATTTCAGACTCTTAGTTATGCTGAGTGTGACACTGATGAGTTGAATGAAAGACTAGCAAAATCACTGAATCAGCAGAGGTAGTAGGGAAAACTAACACAACCAAATCCAGACAGTATTCAAAAAAGATCCTCGGGCTCATGAGAAGAAGAAAGGAGATGAAAGCAAAAACAATGGAAGATGAAACAGAAAGAGCTGAATTAAATAAGGTTATTAACAAGAGACAGGGAGGAAAAAAATAGAACCCATGGATCAGGCCATAGAAATCATCAAAAAAGAAAAAAATCTGAAACAGTTCCGAAGTAAAATGGCACTAGAAAAGCTACAAATTATATCAATGAAGGACAAAAACGATGAAGTCATTAAACGTATGAAAAGAGGGAAGGCCCCAGGAGAAGATGGAATAGTAGAAGATTTATGTTGGATGCAGGAATAGAAGTACAAACAGGTTCGCCCACTTATTTACCCAGTGTATTGAAAAAAGAACGTCCCCAAATATGGGGTAATGCAATAGTTATTATGCTTTACAAAAAAGGCATCTCAAAAGATCTTAGTAACTATCGACTCATTAGCTTGTTCCACTTCTTTACAAACTTTTAACCAAAGTCCTCACGAACAGAAGAACAACAGATATTAAAGAAAACCAACCTTCTGCACAGGTAGTATTCCGAAGCGAGTATTCGACTACCCATCATCTACACACAGTGAATCAGCTAACTGAGAGAACTACAGAATATAATAAACCACTGTGAAAGGGTTTTGTTGATTACGAAAAGGTTTTCAAGTCATTGGAACACATAGCAATTATAAATTCATTGCAAGAACAAGGAGTAAATGAGAACACTGTAAACCTACTCGATAATATGTATAAAATATGTATGCCACAGATAACTTACATAAAGATACGGGAAAAAATAAGATTGAGAGGAGCCTGCATCAGTGAGATACAATTTCACCAAAATAATTTACAGCATGCCTTGAAAGTATTTTCTGAAGGCTAGGCTAGGAAAACAAAGGAGTAAACATAGGGGGAGAAAATCTAAACGATATAACCCGAGGTGTCTCGATAAAGTATGGATACATTGCAAAGTTTTGTCACGGTGAATCCCAGTAACATATCCGTACGTTTTGCAATAGCAAGGTCCGTCATTTCCACAATTATCAAATTTCGCTCGTGATTTTTAGTACGTAGACACGGGACACCATCCTCTACCTGCTGCCAGGTGGGGACAATGCCTTACCCTGCATGGGGATCTGGACAACGCGCCCTGGACAAGTGCCCCCTGGCAACTGCCCCCAGACAACTGCCCCCTGGACAATCGCCCCTGTAGGACAACTGCCCCCCCGGGCAATTACATCCCACTAAAGATTAGGTTAGGTTAGGTTAGGTTAGGTTTGGTTTGGTTAGGTTAGGTTTGGTTAGGTTAGGTTTGGTTCGGTTAGGTTTGGTTAAGTTAGGTTAGATTAGGTTAGGTTAGGTTAGGTCAGACACTTGCGACCATTTGTACAGTGAAACGGGTGATATTTTGTGAAGACAATTGTCCGGGGGGCAGTTGTCCGGGGGGGCAGTTGTCCGGGGGGCAGCTGTCTTACAGGGGCGATTGTCCAGGGGGTAGTTGTCTGGGAGCAGTTGTCCGGGGGTCAATTGTCCAGGGGGCTGTTGTCCTAGAACCCCCCACATGACCTCTCCCCCCCCCCCGCACACCATTGTTTCAGCAACTCAACTGTTAGCAGTGACCTGGCCAGTAAAGACATGTCGCATCATGGTATGAAATTCAAGGCCAGAGTGATTCCCCAATCGGTGACGATGTGGAGGACAAATATTACATGGTGCCAGAGGAAGAAATGAGCAGAAGTGATGTAGAGGTAAAGTCACCAACGAAGGTGCGGTATACTAATGTGTTCAGTGAATGAAACAACGCTTATATCGCCTATATTATTGTGTGAAAACCAATATATTCTTGTACTACATTTAAATTCGTACCAAATGAACAAATATCTACCTATTCTGAGTGGTTTGCAATAGTTACCGCTACATAGAAAACGCGACACTCGCAGTGTGGCTCTAGAGAACATGGTATCAGGAGTTTAAAGGGTCACCTGTTTAGACCACTTCTAAGCTCAGGTGAGCACTTTTGGAGGCATTTTCCAATGTTTCTCATAAAAAGCAGAGGGTTAAGCCCCCCAAAAAAAAAAGAAAAGAAAATCTGCCGGGACTGGGGAGGGTCAGTGGCGAAAAACCGGTCGGGACGCGGTGGGTTAAGATTTGCAGATGACATTGTCCTGATCTGAGATATAGCAGTGACATTGCAAGGTATGTTACACGACCTAACTAAATCTTAAATGACCTAAACACAGAAAGTCTGAGCATAGGGCAAGAGATGAACCAAAATAAAACTAATGTTTAATCCAAATACATCAAAGATCATCAGAATAAGAAAAGAAATTCTTGAAGAAGCCGAGTAGGACAATTACCTGGGGCTAATACTAAAACTAACGAAAGACCATAACAGCGAAATAAAACGACGGATTACAATTGGATGAAAAGCTTTCGGTAAACAATAAGACATCATGAATAGTAGATTGCCATTATGTATGAAATGAAACGTATATAACAAATGTAAACCAGAGCTATGACTTACGGTTGTGAGACATGGAACCTGACAAAATCGATGGAAAATCAACTAAACCGTTCTCAAGGAGCAATGGAAAGGTCAATGTTGGAATATCTTTAAGAGACAGGAAAAGAACAACTTGGGTGAGAGAGTAAACTAAAATAAAAGATATTATAAAAGCTATAAAATAACAGAAATGAAGGTGGTCATGTAGCAAGAATGAGGGAAAACCGATGCAGGGAGAGGCTGGCTGACTGGACTCCAAGAGTTTGTAACGTAGCAGAAAAAGGCCAGACGGGAGGTAGTAAGATGAGGTAGAGAAGTTTGCAGGCAAAACGTGGCAGAGATTAGCTCAGTCAAGGAATTCGTGGAAAAGGTTGGGGGGAACCTTTGGTCAGCTGTGGACTTGCAATGGTTGATAATATATATATATATATATATATATATATATATATATATATATATATATATATATATATATATATATATATATATATATACCGGTAAATTTATAAATCCTGTAAACTGGTTAGGATCCTCTATAAATAAGACCCATATAGCATAGATCGGATGATTTCTTCTGGCAGAGTGTGTGTCATCTTCTGAGCCAATATAGCGTTGGCTTACCCTTTCACTATGATGACGCAGTTGTTAGTTTATTCTTGCCATCTACTGTATATACAATTATATATAAGTCAGGAAACACGTCTTGTAAAGGCAGAGTAATGAAAACTAACTCCTTTGTTTCAGAATGTCTCCCCGAGGGTGGATAAAGTAGTCTAGTGGCAGCAACAGTTTAAACAATACAACCACACCCACCCCTGCAGCTGTTGAAAGGGAAATTTGTAATTATTGGCTGGTTAGGCACTAAAATGACATCTGTCTGACTCACAGGCCGTCCCAGTACAACTAAATGCCCCGTTCTTTGTACTGCCCTTCTTTGTCAGGTGTACGTCTATTCCGGCAAGACGCAAGTACACGATCAATAAGATGTACCCCCTCCCCCCACAGTCACACGAGACAGGTCCCAGACGCACATCAGACTCATCACTAAAATCCCCCTCCCCTCAGCACCCTTCCATAAGGCCAGAACCCCACCCTTTAAATCCATCCATCCATCCATCATTCAATCCTACGTTGCCCCATGAGGAGCGAAGGGGCCCGGGGATAGGCAAGTTGGTCCTGACATTTAAGATGAGAAATGGTACAAAAACTCACCGAGTGAGCGAGTAAACGCCAGGGAAACATGGTGAATTGGCCGCCCCTGTTGGTGTGGCAAAAATAACGCTCTTGGGATGCCTGAGTTAATTCATGTCTTTTGTATAACTGACCCCAAACATTACTGGAACATCCCTGTGTCTTAATTCCTTTATTCAGATGGTGTAATTGTATCTGATTCTCACTGCCACCACACGATTCTATTTAACTAAAGACTGATATCTAGCTGTAAAGGGGTTAACGAAGGCTGTAATATCTAATCTTCTAACTCAAAAATTTCTCAAGAGCTGAAAAAATAGTCTGGTAGTAGTAACGCAACATAAAAAGACGTCACTAAAGTCCTGGGGTTAACTTAGACATATCAGTCGTAAAAGCTGACGGGTGACACAAGCATTAGAATTTGTTCATTTTGTTTACAGTACGGTCCCATGTAGACGTGCAATGAATGGTGAAAATGAGGAAGGGAAAGAACAGAGGGGAGAGGTGGTGAGGGGTAGTGGTGGAGGAGGGGATGAAACACAAACAAATGAATGAAGAGAAAACGAATGAATAAAGAGAATGGATGTGGGAGAAGAAAGAGGAAATGATAAGGGATGAAAAAATGGGGTGAAGAATTAGAACGGGCATAGCAAGGAAGAATAGCGGAGTGGAAAGAAATTAAGCTGGGGCAAATAAAACAGAAAAAGAACTGGAAGAGCGGATTTGGGAGGGGAGAATGAGGGTGAAAAATGTCAGGTGAATAGATGAAACAGCTGCAGAGGCAAAGTGAATGTGATCCCCCCCCCCCCGCCCCCGTGTCCAGAGGACGTTTAGTGCCTCTACGTTATTTCACTAGAGACAGATATCTGGACCGAAACCAAAATGCTCATGACTGTTAAACACAGTCAGGATTGTCAGGATGAATGTGCATTGAGAATGTAAATCGTTGCTGATATCTTAGTAATTTGTATTTAACTTTTTTTTCCATAATAAATTCTTAAAGTTAGTTTTCACTTCTTTTTTTCTGAAAATGATTGTACATTTAAATTAGCTGTTCATTTTAGAATCAAATCTCATATGCAAAAAATAAAGAAGTGATATAACAAAGCGGTGCTTATTGACAGACTAGTTTCATACTCAGAAAGAACATTAGCTAAGCAGCAGCTGTCACAGGACTACTTCTATTCTCCAGGCATCTAAATTCAATTAACAGAGTAGAGGAAGGGGGCTGTAGGTGTGGAGAAGGAAGGGGAGTTCTCTTTAGTCAGTCAGAAACAGCTAGCGGCAGATGGTTCAGTTTGTTGGATTATGATAATAGGACTTTTGATATTATATTTTCCTATATACGTCCTTTGACGTCATAGGTAAACACGGTACTACACGGAACACATTTCCTTTCCATATCCCTTAACCCCTTCACTACCATGGCATCTTTTTTTTTATTTACTCATGCTACTTCCAAACGATTCTATAAATCCTAGGAAAGACTTATCATAATGAAGGGATTAGTTAATACTACGGCACAGTTGTCTAATCCCTGCAGTTCGAATAATCATTTCAAAGCTGATATAGTCTTATGGAGACAATATTAAAATACGAATAACACCAACGTACTGAAGGAGTTAACGCGAAGATTCTGAAAACAAACCTCAGTCCATACTGTCATATCTGGAACACACCAGATAATAACTGTGATGACCTCACACAATTTTAATTACTATCCATACACAGAGAAGCGCGAGGAATACACGCGTCCATTAAGTGGATAATAACACACCGTCAGTGCTTAGCACTTACTCCTACCAAAGGAACTCGGGCCTCGCCCTCGATTTTAACTCTTAAATAGTTATCAGTATGTTCATACGATAAGACAATGAAGGTGAGGCGGAATGGACAACACTATTTCATTGCCGAATACTGCAAGAATCCTTGATAAAACACAGTATTATAGCGAGCAGTAACTGCACGTTCATGACTAAAGTCATAGGCACCAGCACAAGCACGGGAAGAGACTGGTCGTGCTCCTTCATGGAAGGGACATTTGCGTGTGCAAAGAACAATAACCGACAGCTTTGTTCATTCGTTCATCTTGATACGGAATTTTCAATTAACGTGCATGGCGTGCTCGAAGGCTAAAGCTACAAATAGGGAATGGGTTAAGCAATACTACCTACGACGCGGCCCCCGAAGCACACACCGAGACCGAACTTGACATGGACCTGCTATGTCATACCGGGCATTCCCATGTGAAATTTCAGCTCATTCCACCCGCCGGTATGACTTATAGAGGGGTTTCCAATGTCTGACGAAAAATCAAACACAAAAGTGCGCATGGCTCGCGCACAACGGAGCTGACCGCACTCAGGTACAATTTACACCATCGTTGTCATTTTGTTCTTCCGCGTCTTTCGAAGTATGGCAGATCCAAATCCGAGGGGGTCAAGTGTGGACAGACACACACACAGACAATGCTTATTTGCATGGTATTACTGATACTGAGGAAGGCACTGACCCAAAATATCTCTACCCTCTGACATTGTCGTATTTTTTGTATTTCCTTCAACACTGTTTCTTCCCCTTTATTTGTTAGGTGCGAAGAGGAGACGAAAATATAGAACATTGATAACAGATGTTATTAATAAGCCAAACAAGCTAAGTAATAGTTACAACAACCAGCAATAAATGCGGGGGCAACACATGAGAAGGGGAATGGTGGCTACGGCCGAGTTACCCTCAACCCCCAACCTTTTTAAGGTGTGGCGAAAATGAGGACCATAGCACACAACAAACCTGATGATTGCATAAAACCACGTGCGGGAATATTCAGGCTTTTCTTTGTAAGCAATATAAAAGAGCAATGATTTGATATTGGTATTCAGTGGTTTATCAGACACAAAGGCCTGTGAGCAGTTTTGTGTGTGTTCTTATCTACCTAATTCTTACCTAATTGTATCTTTACAGGAATGAGTCAAGCTCGTACTGTCCCGTGTCTTAAACCATATTTATCGTACATATCCTTAAATTTGTGAATTGTTTTGGCACACACTATTTCATTCGGTAGTGCATTCCATTGATCAATTGCTCTGTTTGGGAAACTGAATTTCCTTACGTCTTTATCACCTCTCCTCTTATGCAGTTTTTTGCAGTGTCCTCTTGCTGATGCTTCTCCATATGTTAAGTAATCATTTATGTCTATTTTCTCCTTCCCTGATATGCACTTATATAGCATTATCATGTCACCTCTTTTCCTTCTCTCCTGTAGTGTTGGTAGATTCAGTTTATTTAGTCTTTCTTCGTAGCTTAGGTCCCTTAAGCTTGGTATCCATCTTGTAGCGGCCCTTTGAACTTTTTCAATCTTGTCTATGTGTTTTTTGAGATGAAGACTCCAGACTACTGATGCATATTCCAGGGTTGGTCTAATGAATTATGTTATTATCCTTCTTAGCATGTCTTCATTTATGTATGTGAATGCTATTCTCATATTTGCAAGCAGTGTATACATGTTCCGTACCTTCTCGCTGATGTGGTCAGCCGGAGATAGTCTGTTATTGATAATCACACCTAGGTCTTTCTCTCTTTCTGATGTGTATAGGGTTTTATTTCCTAACTTATAATCCCAATCAGGTCTTTTCCACTTTTACCAAACTTGATTACATGACACTTGTCCACATTGAATTCCATTTGCCATGTACTACTCCATTCATGAAGTTTATTTAATTCTTCTTGTAGCTCTTTACAAGAGTCTGTGTTAGTAATTCTCCTTTGTATTTTTGCATCATCTACAAACATATTCAGATAGCTCTCATTTCCAGTATTACTGTTTATATCATTTATATACACTAAAAACATGATTAGTGCCAGCACTGAACCCTGTGGTACTCCACTAGTCACTTCTCTCCATGATGAGTAGTTTCCTCTTAGTACTGTTCTCATTTCTCTTTTTATGAGAAAATCTTGCATCCAACAAAACGTTTGCCTCGAATTCCTCCTTGATGGTACAGTTTCCGTAAAAGTCTTTGGTGTGGTACTGTGTCAAAAGCTTTCTTGAAATCTAAATAGATACTGTCCACTCATCCTTCTCTATCCTGTATTGCGTTTGTTACTCTGTCATACTAGCTCAACAGATTAGTAACACATGATTTTCCTTTTCTGAAACCAAACTGTCTTTCTGTTATCATACTGTGTTCTTCTAGATGATTTACCCAAGCTTTTCTTATAAGCTTTTCTAATACCTTGCTTACAACACTGGTCAGTGATACTGGTCGGTAGTTGAGTGGATTTTGTCTATTTCCTTTCTTGAATAAGGGGACAGTATTTGCTTTTTTCCAAATATCAGGTAGTTTACCTTGACTCAAAGATTTCTTGAAAATTAAAAATAATGGTTTGCTTAACTCCTTTGCACATTCTCGTAGTACCCAACATGAAATTTCATCAGGACCACTTGCTTTTCCTCTGTCTAATCTACTTAACTCCTCCTGTATTACTTTTTCTGCTATTTGTATATCTGGTAGTATGTGTGGACACACATGTTCCACATAGTCCCTCTCAAAATTTTTTTCTTCTGTAAAAACTAATTGGAAATTCTAATTTAGTGCTTCACAAATATCTTTCTCTTGTGTATGAGTGATTCCCTCGTCCGTAATGGATTGTATTATATCTTTTACTTTGGTTTTGCTTCTGATGTAGCTGTAAAACAGCTTTGGTTGACCACTACTTTTATTTATTATATCCTCCTCAAACTGTTTTTGGGCTTCCCTCCTTATTCTTGTATAATCGTTTCTTGCCTGTTTGTAATTATTATACGTCCCTTTCACTATTGTATCTTCTGTATCTATTCCACAACAAATCTATTCTTTCTTTTGATTTTTTACATTCTGTATTGAACCATTTCTGTATTTTCTTATCTGCTTCTTTGTGCTGTGGGATGTACTTCTGGACTCCTATTTCATAAAATTCACAGAATTTTTTATATACAGCATTTAAATCTTGTCCTCTAAGCTCATTTTCCCAATCAACTTCTAAGAAATACTTCTTTAGGTCTTGATAATTTCCCTTTTTATGGTTTAGGCTCTTTTTGTAACTGTCATTGCTGTTAACTATGTCATATGCTATCCTGAAGTTGTAATTTAGTACTGCATGATCGCTTTTGCCGAGTGGAGGGTGATATATTAAACTGTCAATATCATTTTCTTGCTTAGTAAATATTAGATCTAGCACTGAAGGTACATCAAGTCCTCTTTTTCTGGTGGTTTCCCTCACATGTTGCGTTAGGAAAAACTCTTGCACGAGATCCAGGAGCTTTTGGTCCCAACAGCTTTCTTGGCTAATTATATCTAGAGTCTTCCAATTTATATTTGTATTAAAATCTCCAGTTAGTATAATTTTTTCCGATTTCTCTTCCATTTTATGTAGTTATGATCTTAAACTCTGAACTGTACTCTCTGCCAGGTCCTCATATTCATCTCTTTCCCATGTGTTTGATCTGGGTGGCATGTACAAATTGGCTGCAATTACTTTCCCTTCAGATGTGTTGATCTCTACTGCAATCAGTTCTACTTGTGATGGTATATCTAGTTTTATTTCATCGACTTTTAGATTTTTCTTAGTTAATATTATAATTCCTCCTCCTTTTCTTAAATTTCTGTCTCTTCTCCATATATCGTATTCCTCTAAGTTTAGTATGTCATTGGATATCCTTGGTGTTAATTTTGTTTCAGTTAGGCATATTATTTGTGGTTCATTTTCTCTGACATAATCATTCATCTCTAATAATTTAGATACCATTCCATCCACATTTGAGCACATCAACTTTATCATCTTGTTTATATACTTGTCATGACATGGTTTTACTACCTTATCCTTTTTATTCCTTCCTGTTTTTGTACCAATTTCGTACCTGCAATCCTATTACTTTGTAAAAAAAAAATTTCTTCTTCTCCTCTTCTGATCTTCCCTCAATTTTTGTTTTTGCTTCCTCCCTTTTCTCTTTCAGTAATTCCAGTTCCTCTTGTGTTAGGCATCTTTTTATCCATACATTTTTGAACTCCTCTTTTTCCATAAGATTCTTTGCATTTTTTAGTATCTCTTCCACAGTGTTTACACTCTGGAAAGTCACCTTTAGAGGTCTTGTCCTGCTTTTCTCGTATTTTCCTAACCTTTTGTGTTCCTCTATGTCTTTACTACAGATTTCCTCTGATACTTCTTTCAGTAAGCTCATTACATTTGCCATCTCCTTTTTGTCTCTTGTGATCTTGCTTTTTACTTCTTCCTCTTCTATACCAGTGATTACTAAAGATTTGTTTATATCTACTGAATCTCTGACTAACTTTGGATTGTTTTGAATTATTCTTTTCACTTCCTGTTTAATGCTTTTTTTTCCTCCATCCTTGTTTCTAAGTCTTTCTTTACTTTCACCATTTCAGCATACATGGTTTCCACATCATTTTTGTAGCTTTGCACAGCTTCATTCACCAGTGTTATCTTCTCCTCAGTATCACTGCTCTGGTCTATAAGACTGCTTACTTGCCTGCCTAATTGTCTCTGTGTCATTTTTAAACTCTTCCATAACACTCTCGTGATTGACTACTGTACTTGCCATTTCACTCATTTTCTTCCTAAGTGTACTCAGTTCCACTGTTAGTTCACTGATGGTTGTGTCTTTCTTGTTGGCCTCCCTTCCTAGTTTTTCTGTTTCTTCCTTTTGCAAGTGCATCTGCTTCTTTATTTCATCAATTTCATTTTTGAAAGCCATTTCTAGTTTGTGTACACGTTCAACCAGTCTATTGTGAGTCTCCACTTCAACCAGTTCTTGGTAGAAATCATCATTTTGCTTTCTACCTTTATCCCTTTTCTTTTCCAAATTTGCTTTACTAAAGTAAGTATCCATTTTGCAGTACTAAAAGTACAGAGTATGTACTTACATTCCCCATCCTGCTGTAGTCTAAACAAACCTCAGATGACTGAGTGCATTCTTTCGTCTTGGTTCTCTTTTCTGTTTGAACAAGTCTTGTTCAAATGAGTTACTTGAGAGGAGCATGTGGAGTGACGTGGAGGGACAGGTTGACGAATGAAGAAGTGAAGGAACGTTGTGGGGTAGATGTGGATGTGGTTGAAAAGATTAGGAGAAATACACTGAGGTGGTTTGGACATGTGGAGAGAATGGAGAATGAAAGACTGACTAAGAGGGTGTATGTAGGTGAGGTGGAGGGAGGGAGAGGGAGGGGTAGACCGAGGATGAGGTGGAGGGATGGAGTTGAGAGGTATATGAGGGAGGGGGGGGGTGAGTTGGGGGAGGGGAGTCAAATGGTGGGTGACAGAGTGACTTGGAGGCGTTTTGTCTGTGGCCACCCTTTGCGGGATTAGGGCGTCGGGCTATAGATAGATAGATAGAGATGAAAAATCATTTAGTCCAACCTGGTACAGAGCTTGACTCATACAAAGATACTAATTTAGGTAATGCCACTGGCCGTGTTGTTTCGGTACGGAGCTCCGATGTCGCACGTCTGCCTCGATTGACTCCCCCTGTGTGTGTGTGTGTGTGTGTGTATTGTCTCAAGTTTTGGTTTCTTGATGTTTACAGTATATGATTCTTTTTCGGGGCGATTACAGGGGTATTGTAATCGATTACCATTACGACTACTATGCAAACTTTAGATTACGATTACGATAATGAATACAGTAAGAGTAATCGATTACGATTACATAAGAAGTAATCATGCTTACAGTCATGATTACATGTACTGTCATGCACTATATAATTATGAACACGTTTCTTTTATACTTGACATTGATTAAGTAAATAGCTGAAGTTAGTTTTTAAAAGCAAAAAATCGTCCAGTAATATAAAACTGATATTTTCTTGGGATATATATCTTACAAGTGTTCGTGGGCCTTTCGGGCCCGAGTAGACTCGATTTCTAGAAGTCCCTGTACCGAATGAACTGTTTTCCGAACCAAACTTTGATCGCTCTGAACTCTAATAAAAAATCATCAATCGAGATGGGACCAGGTTTTTCGACATCAGGGAATTTCTGCAATTTTCATGCCAACTTTGGTGCACCAGGACGCCTCTGTACCGAAGAAAGGCGCCCTCACCTCGCCTAGAGAATGGAACCCAAGTTGTCCGAATGCAAGTCAGAGATATTAACCACTCGGCCATGGCAACCGACTGGGCGCTGGGAGCGGCGTTCATTGGTCAAAATTTGATCGCTCATTAAATACAGTAAAAGCTTTTCAATCGTGGTGGGACCAAATTTTTTCACATCAGCTAATTTTTTGTGATTTTTGTGCCAATTTTAGTGAGATTTGGATGTGTAGTTTCGGCTGCCCAAAACACACACACACACACACACACACACACACACACACACACACACACACACACACACACACGGCTACTGCTATAGTATATTAGATATGCAAATCATTTTAATAAGATTGCCTGCGTAAGAAAGAACATAGGGTTAAGCTCTGCAGAACCTATGGCGACTGTTACTCTGGATAAAAATATACTGTACAGTGCTATGTTCAGTAAGTTGTCCCTTTATTTTTTTTGCCAATTTGCAATACAAATGTGTTTTAATAATTCAAGGACCGACACTTTTCTTCACTTTGTCCTTGACTCTTTCATTCTATTAACTTTTCTACCAACTGAGATCTTCCCAGGTGATATTATTCTAGCTTGGGTAGGATGTTTTATGGAAGCTTCTAAGTGATAACCTACAATTCACTTTTGTTTTCATTTTACTTATGGACTTTTATGGTGTATATTTGACTGTTTGACACTGAACTACAGTATTTTATTCTTGACGAGTATTTGTGGAAGAATATCTTATCTGGGGCCTTGTAATCGTAAAAGTAACCATGATTACGATTACGGTATGAGAGTAATCGATTATGATAGTGATTACTATGAAAAAATGCCTAAGTAATCGATTACAATTACGATTACGCAAAGGTCTGTAATCGATTACAATCGATTACGATTACAGATTATGATTACCCGATGTCGGGGAGGGGGGTAATTTAGTTTAGTGGCTGTAGTAGTAGTAGTAGTAGTAGTAGCAGCAGCAGATTAACCTTTGTTTTTGGACGAGCAGATCCATCAAACGCAGGAAAGCAGTCACCCCTACAGGGCTGTCCCATGCAATGAACTAATGTTCCCTTGCAGTGGACAGCGCTTTGCTGTGACGAGGGGCAGGGAATAATGTGGAAGTTTGGTTCCTGGGTGGATGCTGCATTTGTCTCTCCACCTATTTAACAGGGGCACCATATTAGGCTCCACCCAATGATTTCCTGGGTTACCTGACACCATTAGACTCGTTGCTCAGTGTAGAGTCGCCTAAGGATGAAGTAGGCAACACTACATTAAGTGAGTGAATGAACGTCGACACCAGCTTTTGACGGACGGTTTAAGAAAGCTTTTGAAATGCAATATTGCTATTCCAGTAAACTTGTTTACAATTTAAAGAATACAAACTCAAGAAATAATAACAACGATGGAACTTATGGAAGATTTGAAGCTTTGGGCAAAATGTTATCATTTTAGTTTCAACGGTACTTGAACATCAAAAAATGTCACTATTATGCACAGGACTGCCTTCGCTTCCTCCTTTCTCCCAAGAAAATCTAAAATAACACTCATGATAAAACGTACTCACTGGCGAGTTCTATAAATATTACCCGGTAAGTCTCTGTGTTGTGGGACTGAGTGACGTGATACGTGCACGGGGACGCAAACAGCGACACGAGGCTGCTTTCATTGCTCATCATTCCAGGGAGTCTCTTTGGCTGAGTGTCTAGGTACACTTCCTCCACAAAACAGCAAATCTGGAGAGCTGTATTGCTGTACCCGTGAACCCCGTAGTCTTTCATTCTGTCTTGCCCATTTTTTATTCTACCATGACTCAGACCATCTTGTCAAAAGAATCATCTAAGATACCAGTCTCGCACTTGAGCATCCGGAGATGACTGTCACAATCACATGTTTACTCACGTGTTCTGACACTCCGCTTCACTGACACTTCATACTATGAAGGGACAGATCTCTGCATATTTCTCACTACGGATGTTCGACAGCCATAAAGCCAAAAATGGATCACCAACACCCTTTGCATGTGAGGGGTCGTCTCACTAGGACACTGGCAACTTCTTGCACTGGTACTGGGGAAATCCATAACACCACATAAGAGTACAAAGGAGAACAAACAGCAAAAGACCTATTAATCCATTCGAGACTGCTTGTTATCGGTTAGATTATAAGTAATGTGAATATCCTCTTTGTCAAAGACAAGGAGAGGAAACAAGAATGCTCCCCTCAACCACCAAACTTTCCAGCCAAAACAGGCAGGAAATAGTTGGATGGACACAATGCAGCTTTGAAAGCTCCCATGGAATTCAATGGGAAATAATGAAAAGACGACATATTCTATACTACTTTAACCTGTAAGGGAAGCACATCTAGTCAAATTTAAGCAACATGTTGATCCTGTCCAATGATTACTGGTACGTCCTGCATAATCTGAAAGACATCTTATTTCATAAATATACTATTCAGAAGTAAACATGGAGAGTCTGGGACTAGAGAACAAATATTAATCGAGCTATTTTGAAATATTAGTACTGTACCACCGTTTACCACATTAGAGGCAACTTGTTCCATTTACAACTTTAACTGAAGAAGTGTATTGTTTCATATCAGTGGGAATGCATGCCAAAACTTTTGGCCATTATTTCTAGCATAACTCGGCCAATTTAATGTGAAGTTCTTTTCAGCAGCCATATTATTATGTCCTCAGATTTTGTATTCTGAATGAAATCCCCCCGGAGTCTGCACTTTGTTAAGGCAACAGATTCAGTTCGTGTATACGTTCTTACTATGGCTTACTTCTGAATCTAGGGAGCACCTCTGGTCACCCTTCACTGTACTCTTTCTAGTTTCTTCATATCTGTACTGTAATCAGATGACCAGAACTGGACGCAGGACTTTAAATGTGGGCGTGCCAGTGAATTATACAGAACGAGGATTATATTTTACGATTTGAATTCAAATGTAGCAGATTAATTTGGTAGCTTTCTTACCAGTCTTCATACAGTTTGCTTGGTTTCAGCTTCTTGGTTATTATAAGTCATTTTTTCTTTCATGGTTTATATTTTCAAGTTGAACTTTATCAGTAGTATAGCTGGCATATGCGTTTTGATCGCCATGGTTTAGCATTTTACATTTATTAATACTGAAATCCATTCGCCAAGTTTGGGTGAATGAAGTGGTTAAGATCTCTCTGAATTGCCTGCCTTTGCAACGCCATATCTGCACTATCACCTATTTTAGTATCATCAGCAAGGTTTAGAAATCTTACAAAATAATCCTTTATCGATGTCTCTCACATATATAAAAAACAGATAGGACCCAATACTAAATAGTTTGGGACTCCAATTGTATGTCTATCCTGATTCTTTCCCATTATTACAACTTTTTACCATCTTGGAAGCCAACTATCATCCATTCGAATGTACTGTCATTGAGATCGTGTACTTCTGAGGGGGTATTTAGTGTGGCTTTGTCTTATGCTTTTTGAAAATTGCGAAAGATAACATTAACGGATTTAGATTCGTTTAACATATTCAATATATCGGTGAAAAATTCAAAGTGATTTTGAGGTAAATGTGATAATTCCGAAAATCATGATGATGAAATTATTTTATTGTAAGTGAATCACAGACTTGTCTCCGAAAATAGATTCTGATAACTGAGAAACCACTAATGTTGAAATGACTGAGTGCTTGTTTTCAACTTGTGTTTTGTTGTCCCTTTTAAAATATCAGGTTTATGTTTGCTAGCATCCACTTGTGTGGCACCTCACTGCTCTTTAGTGATAATTTGAACAGTTCAGTTAATGGTTTTTACTCGTATATTTCATTCGGTAGGTCTTTTAATACTCATGGAGATACGAGTACTCTGTCAGACCCTGTATTTTATTCACCTTTAGTTTAATGACTGCATGTTGTAATGTTGTAAATCTCTCACTAACTGCGATATTGTTGTCCATGTTACAGTAATTCGAGATACTACAGGAAGTCTACAATAATTCGAGATACTGCAGGAAGTCTACCTATATTTTCTATTGTTAATACTGATGCAAAGAAATTCATAAGAATTCTTGACATCTTATTATCATCATCAGTAAGCACTTCATTATCTGTGATTACGGGGCTCGTTGTTGGAATTGTTGCCTTTTGGCTTCAGATGTAGGTGGAAAATTCTCTGGGGTCTGATTTAGTCTTCTGATACTTCCGACATGAGTTTCAACACTTTTTTTTTTTTTACTTTATTTTATTATTATTTTGACGTTCCATCGAAGAACATCATATTGGTTTTTTATCACTTTGATTCCTTGTGACATTATAATTTTGTGCATTTTTTGTTTCTAACAGGTAATGTTTAATATCAGAGTTCATTTGGGTTTGGAATTTTGATAGGCCTTCTGGTGTGCACTGGAATACATAACATGACTGCAATGTTGAGAGTCTTTAAGAAAATGCCATGCATCATTGATACCAAACATTTCAGTGATGGGATAATAGTCACTGATACAACTGCCTTCAGCTTTTTAAAATAATCTCGTGTAGTCAGACACTTTCTCATAACTGGCTTTGACATTGGCTTCACTGAATTAAAGGTTAAATATAACTACACACTGACTAATTGTAGCAAGTCCTTTTCCTTCAATAACATTACTTAATAAATTTCCCGAAGTGGCTAAAACAAGATCTAAAATCTTTACTCCAATTGTTGCATAATTTATGAACTGATGCAATGAACTTTCCTGCAAGTCTTTATACAGGTCAAACCCTGTGTGTGAGGATAGGGCTTCTCCCCACTTGGGAAATGGTAAATTAAAATCACCAAAGCTTACAGTACTTTCGGTACAAGGTATTTCGGTTGAATGATTGTACATTTCATGATCACTGCTAAGTGGTTGTCCGGTTGGACAATACTGTAAATGAACCCAAGTGTAATTTTATTACAGGATTCATTTCTAAGCTGAAAGTAAAATAATACAGACAATGTTTTCAGTTTGGGTTCAGTAATTTTGACTAAATGAAGTCCTGATTAAATGTACAACACAGTAGTTGTGGTTATGGGAGTAACACTGGTTGTAATGGCAATAGTGGTTGTGGCTGTGGACTTACGGCAATAGCGGTTGTGACTGTGGAGGTTACATTGTCAGTGGTCGCATTGGTAACAGTGGAAGTGACAGGGACGTAAGGGGCATAATAGCACTCGTTCTGGAAAAGTTATTACCTAACCAACAGCAACAGATACATACAACACTATAACACAAGCCACTCCGGGAACCACAAAACATCTCTTACTCACATCGATTACACGGCACCCCAACACACAGTTACCTGCCCTACAAACATATATATACACACAAAAAAAATAAAATAAAATAAAATAAAGTTAACTTTACTCCCTCGGCTTCAGACAGATGCGGCACAGATATAGGTACAGTCGGAAATCCCTTCTGTAATCCCTGGAGGCCAAAGCCTTAGTGGGCAGAGAGATTCGCCACCATCTGGTGCATCAGCTGTTGTTTACATGCTGTTATGGGTGATCTCAGTTCCTTGCCATCTCGGCGCCAGAGGTAATGGGGACGATTCAGCGTTTAGGGGAGCTGAGAAAGATGTGATTGTGGAAGTTACTATATTAAAGTGTGGTGACTGTTAGGCGTGACAGATGTATGGTATGATGATTATAAGTTGTGATGAATGGGACAGCATTTTAAGACGTGGTCAATGTAAGATTTAATGAATGTGACAGTATTATAAGATATGATTATTATAAAGTGCGATAAGGTGTGGTGATTATTTTTATTTAGTTTTTTTTTATTTTTTTATTTTTTTTTATTTAGGTTTGGTAAATGTAGTGTTGTGACCAAGGAGAGGTGACTGTGACAATATTTTAAAATATGATCTGTAGTGTGGTGACTGTAATAGTATGTTAAGGTATGGTAACTGTAAAGTGTGGTAGTTGTGAAAGCAATTTAGTATGGTGATTGCACGGTGTGGTGGTTGTAACAGTGGCAGCAGTTTAAGATATGGTGTTTGTACAGTGTGGTGGTTGTGACAGTATTTTAAGATATGATCGTGTAAGATGTAGTGATTGACAGCATATTAAGGTATGATGATTGTAAGATGTGATGATTGTAAGATGTGGCGATTGTAAGGAATGCTGAATGAGAGGTGTGCAGATATGATGGTCGAAAAGTCTGATGATTGTTAGGTGTGATAATTGGAAAGTATGGTGATTATAAGGTGTGATGATTTGTAAATTGTGATGATTTTAAGGTGTGATGATGATATTATAAGCCATGGAGGCTGCCAGAGATCGAGCAGCATGTAAAGTCGCCAATAGGAGACCAAGGCCGACGCATGGAAGATTCTTGGAGCCTTTGCAAACGATACGATACGATACGAAGGATACGACTGTGGAGTGTGGCGGTTTGACGACTGCAAGTTTTGGTGCCTGTAAAGGGTGCTGATTGAAATGTCTAGGAATTGTAAGAAATGACGATTGGACGGTCTGGTGATTGTAAGGTGATTGAGACAATATTTAAAGTTATGGTGACTTTAAAGAGTGGTGATAGCGACAGCATTGAATTGTACGATGATCGTCAGATATGATTATTAGACGGTGACTGTGAAAGCCCAGTATGGTATGATGATTGCACGGTGTAATGATCGCAAGATGTAATGTCTGCCAATATTTTAAGCTGTGTCGATCATTAGATGTGTTGATATTGAAGTTTGGTGATTGTGATTGTTGTTCATCATCATCATCAGCCATTGCAAGTCCATTGCTGATAAAAAGCCTCCCCCAACCTTATCCACGAATTCCTTGACTGAGCCAACATCTACCACGTTTTGCCTGCAGACTTCTCTATCGCTTCTCTCCACCTCGTGTCTGGCCTTTTTCTGCTACACTTACAATCTCTCGCAGTCCAGTCACTCAGCCTCTTGCTCCATCGGTTATCCCTTTTTCTTGCTACATGACCTGCCCACCTCCATTTCTGCTCTTTTATTGCTTCTTTAATGTCTTTGACTTTAGTCTGCTCTCCCACCCAAGTTGATCTTTTTCTGTCTCTTAAAGATATTCCCAACACTCACCTTTCCGTTGCTATTTGAGAACGGATTAGTTAATTTTCTTCTATTTTCTCAGTTCCCAGGTCTCACAACCGTATGTCATAGCCGGGATTATACGTTCGTTATATACATTTCGTTTCATACATCCAGGCAAACTCTATGTTTACCGAAAGCTTTCCATTCCGTTGTAATTCGTGTATTTATTTCGCTATTATGGTCTTTCGTTAATTGTAGTATTTGCCCCAAGCAACTGTTCTTCCCTCCTTCTTCAAGAATTTATTCGGTTATGCTGATGGCGCTCTATGGTGTATTTGGATTAAACATTAGTTTTACTCCGGTTCATCTTTAGCCCTATTTTGAGATTTCTTCTATTTAGATCATTTAATATATTTTGCACTGTTTCTGCTGTTCCTGAGATTAGGACAGTATCATCTGCAAATCTTAAATGGTTTCGTTTTTCTCTCTCTATGTAGCAGCCGTGGCTCGGTGGGTTAGAGCGCTCCGCTCTTACCGAAGGGTCGGAGGATCGAATCCACCCAAGGGTCATTGGTAGACATCAGGAAGGGCATCCGCTCATAAAATGCTACACGCTCCAGTCCTAAGTCCTCTACCCAGGGGCAACGCCTTAGCCCTTCGGGGATACCTGGCGTAAAACCAAATTATTATTATTTTTTTTATATTTTATGTTTACTCCTTTGTTTTCCCGGTCTAGCTTTCTGAACACACCTTCTAGGCATGCTGTAAAAATTTTGACGAAATTGTATCTCCCTGAGGCATGCCCTTCTCAGTTATAATTTTTTCCTAGTCTTTATGTAATTCAACTGTAGCAGTTCCCTCCTTATAAATGTTTACGAGCAGTTTTACAATGTTTTCATTTACTCCTTGCTCTAACAGTTAATTTATAATTGCTATGTGCTCCACTGTGCCGAATGTCTTTTCGTTATCGGCAAAACCTAAGCACAGTGGTTTATTATATTCTGTAGTTTTTTCAACTAGCTGACTCATTTTGTGTAGGTGATCAGTAATCGAATACCCGCTTCGGAATCCTGCCTGTTCACGAGGTTGGTTTTCTTCCAAATTAGTTGTTATTCTCTTCGTAAGGACTTTACTGAAACGTTTGTAATTACCTGGTAATGAACTAATGGGTCGTTAGTTACTAAGATCTTTTGAGTCGCCTTTTTCTGTAAAGCAAAATAACTATTGTATTACACCATGTTTTGGGAATTTGTCTACTTAATACACTACCGGTAAGTAAATAAAGTGGACGAGCCTGTTTTGTACTTGTCTTGCATCCGACAATAAATTTGCTACTCTACCATCCTCTACTGGGGCCTTCCCTCTTTTCATACTTTAAAGAGAAATGCTTACTTCGACTGGTGTTACCTCGGGTATTTCACTTGTTTCAGCTGAAAAGTTAGCTATTGGTACTATGAGTATTGTCTTTGATGCATACAGTGCTTTGTAACATCCTTCAATTCACTTCGCCATCTTATCTCTGCATTTAATGACACCTTTCTTTGTTTTTCAGCGATATAATTTGTTTCTTTCCTAGTGCCATGTTACTTCGGACCTGTTTCAGACTTTTTACTTTTCTGATGGTTTCTTTGATCTGATCCATGTTTCTCTTTCCTTTTCTTTCTCTCTGTCTCTTGTTGATAAGCCTATTTAATTCCGCTGTTTGATCTTTCTTTTCTCTTACTTTCATCTTTCTTTTCGTGGACTCGAAGGTCATTTTTGAGTTCTTGTTGGCTTTGGTTGTATTTGCTTTCCCTATTACCTCCGCTGATCTTAGCACTTTTGTTAGTCTATCTTTTATCTTATCTACGTTAAGTGACTGTTGTTAGGTATGATTATTTTAAGGAGTGGTGGTTGTGCGGGAAGGGATCGTTCAGTGTGGTGATTGTGACAGTGTTTGTAGTATCTTGGGTAAAATGTTCGTCTACAATTCCATGCCATCTGTGACTATGGAAGGTGATGCAAGCTTTTATTTTATTTTATTTTATTTTATCTGTTTATTTATTTATTTATTTTGTTACGTGATACTGATGTGTACACCACACACACACACACACACACACACACACACACACACACTTGAGGTGCCACTGCTCTGAGGGAGTTAAGTGCCTATGTAATTATTGATAAAACATTACATTTTTTAGCAGCATATCAATTACCTGTGCCCCAAACAAACATTCAGTGGCAAGTGAGGTACACTCAGACTGAGAATGAGTACCAATATAATTACAGTCACCGCTTCCGAAACTATATTTTACAGACAGAATAAGAGACTGGCTAAAAGGGTCTATGTGAGTGAGGTGGAGGGGATGAGAAGAAGGGATCCACGATGGTATGGAGGGATGGGGTGGATAGATATGTGAGGGAGGGGGGTGTGAGCTGGAGGGAGGGAAGCCAAATGGCAGAGAACAACGCGACGTGGAGGCGTTGTGTTTGTGCCACCCATTACAGGATTAAGGCTTTGGGCAGTAGAGATGCATAGATAAATTAACAGATTTGAAGTACTTTGGAGAAAACTGCGAATTGGTGAATAATGTATATCGAATAATCTCATGCTCTCTTATTTTCAGAACAGATAACTTATCATTGGAAGGCTATTTCTAGCAAGAACATTGTTGTTTGCACCTAAACTGGGATTCACACTGTCTATTGTAAATCATAATTCTCATATATGTATATGTATATATATATATATATATATATATATATATATATATATATATATATATATATATATATATATATATATATATAGATAGATAGATAGATAGATAGATAGGTATACAATATATATAAAAGAGAGAGAGAGAGAGAGACACACACGCACACACACACACACACACACACACACACACACACACACACACACACACACACACACACACACACACACAAGAGTATATGTGTGTCTGTGTGTGTGTGTATATATATATATATATAGACATATATATATATATATATATATATATATATATATATATATATATGTGTGTGTGTGTGTGTGTGTGTGTGTGTGAGTTATATATATATATATATATATATATATATATATATGTATATGTATATATATATATATATATATATATATATATGTGTGTGTGTGTGTGTGTGTGTGTGTGTGTGTGTGTACTGTATATTTATATATAAAGCATACTTCATGAGAAATAATGTTTTTAGGAAGATGGCGATACCGGAGTGGCACGCGGTGAGCTCCAGAAGCACTGCATCTTTGAGGAGAAGGAAGGAAAGTCCCTGACATTCGAGAAGTGAGAAAATCCAAAGAATTCATATCTGGCAAGGGACTGTCGGCATATTTTCACACTTAATTGTCCGGTTAATAATTCACCTTGGTCTAAAGAACGAAACATGTCATCCTCCAACGATGTACGTGATCAAGAACACGGGCGCAAACAGTGGCATGGATGTGAGAGACTTGACCGGAGAAAATAAAAGAGGGGGAATAATGTGCTTGGCTGCAGACACAGGTATTGTTCTGCGCTTTTGGCTTGCTGCATATTTCAGAACTATTTAGCTAGCGGGTTTTAGAACTGGAGCATAAACATTCACGCTTACCGTAACATCCATAGTTGTTTAACAACCACAAAAATGGAAGTCGAGAAAATGTGTGAGCGAAAACAAACGGAAGGAAAGAGGTGGTGAGACTGAGAGAGCCGTATTCTCTAAGGTAAAGTAGGCACCATTACCCCACGTCCTTACTAACTTATTTCTGCATAGGGCACGTTTATATATATATATATATATATATATATATATATATATATATATATATATATATATATATATATATATAATCATCATCATCCGGACCTCCTTTCCCACCCAAGGGCAGGGTGCGATATCCAGACAGCCCATATTTGCCCAGTGCAAAGAGCCACGATTCCATTTGCTCATCATTCAAGCCCCCGGAATCCTGGCTCTATTTAATATGCCAAAAACACTCACTACGTTCTGTAGCTTCCCATAAGCGTATCCGATAGAATATATATATATATATATATATATATATATATATATATATATATATATATATATATATATATATACATATGAAATACCAGCGCGGCGGGATGAGCCCGACACCACAACCCCAAGAGGAGAGAGTGAGGGGGTGACACCCACTCCACAAGGAGACAACGGAGGGGCTGACATACCTGGGCGGGTGTCCAGGCGGCAACAACACATCTCCCTAGCGACCCGGCTCCCCTCTTCCGCGCAGCCAGACCACCTAGTAGTGTACGGAAAAAGTACACTACTCTCCAGCAGAGGAAGTGCTCGACAGAATCGGGGTGGGACTTGCAGTGGCAAGTTCCCAGGCACACCCTCGGACGCCGAGTCCTCTGGATCGGCTCCTCATTCAAGTGAGGACTCAGGAGGAGCCTCTAGGGTTGCTGTTCCCCTGCCTAGACTCAAGGAGGGCATGCTCCGTTGGAGCTGCGGCGAAAGCCGAGAGAGTACGTCCGGCCTCTTCCTCCCGACGTTACAGGCACAGGACCTTCCCAGATGGAAGGAGGGCACACTCCATCAGGCACAGGACCTTCCCAGATGGAAGGAGGGCACACTCCATCAGACACAGGACCTTCCCAGATGGAAGGAGGGGACACCCTGTCAGAGCTGTTGCTCTAGCCGAGAGTGCACGTCTGGCCTCTTCCTCCTGACATCCCCAGGACAGGTAACCCCAACCCGACAAAGGGAGGGCACGCTCTGTCGGAGCTGTGGCACTAGCCGAGAGTGTATGTCCGACCTCTTCCTCCCGACAGCTCCAGGGCAGGAGGCCCTAGCCCTACAACAGGAGTCTTGGAGTGCCCTCGTACCCTTGTTCCATGTAGGAGCACAGCGAGTGCCCGACGGGGCTGCCTGACGGAAGAAGTCACCTCTGGCTCTCCCCACCGCCCTGGTGTTAGAACGAGGTGCCACTCTTTCCAGCTGTCTCCTTGGAGGGCTGCAGCTTCCCCTACAGGTTCCCCTCATGAGTCCAGACCAGACCAGACGCCCCCGAGGCCCGGAGTCCAGTCCCTGCAGCCCGGGTCACCTCAGATGCTGACGGGCTCTGCCAGGACCAAAGGCCACAGCCCTCCCCTGTCAGCCTCCCCCTCTAGCAGAGACCACAGTCCCCAGAACCAGCTAGCCTCCCCAGGCACTCGCCAAGACCGAAGGGCCTCCTCCGATGCAGGCTGCCCCAGTCCTCCCCTGACGGCCACCTTGGAACGGGGTATAGGCCGCCCTACCTCAGCAGCATCCTCTTCCGGCCGAAACTCGGGCCGGGACTCCGCCAGGCCCTCTCCTGGAACCCGAGGAGAACCAAGGGCTGACGGCACACTGCCCGACTTCTGGCCCTCTTCGGGCCCATTCCCGAGAGCCCTGCCTCCTGCAGGGCCGACGCGGCAAGGAAGCCGCCCCAGACACCGCTCCATTACTCCCGGACTAGTGGCAACTCCATGGGCCCCACTGTCCTGTACAGCTCCCAGGACAGCCTGCTTCCCACAACCGGCCGCCACTTGGAGCTCCCTGCATAGGCCCTCTCCCCCAGGGGCCGTGGCCTCCTCTCCGTCAGAACCATGAGTGACAGGTCTCATGATCACATACCTCACCAGTGTCGTGGACCCACCCCTTCAGTTAACTATCAACAAACCTTTATCCTGTGTTCCTATCCCCATACGTGGCATGTTCTTTCCCCCCGACTATGGTACGTATCTCCCCCCCTGTTGATGAATCGAGCCACTGTGAATCACATGCGGAGTGTATAGCCCCAGCCCCGGGTCGAGACCCCCCTCCCCCCCTCTCTCGGACAGTGACAGACAAGCCCGCACCATTCACATAACACAGCAAGATCTCAGGCTATATTCCCCCCCTTCTCCTCCCTACCCCCAGTCCGACTCCCCAGAGAGTAACCCTCCCTATCCTCATTAAGCCCCTCTCCCCTCCATGCCCCAGTGTGACCTATGGCATATTCTCGGCCTGTGTGAAACGTGTATAGAAGCTAAGTTAGCTAGGGATTTCCGTATATATCACGCGGAGATGATGTATTAGCTAGGACCCGTCTATGTCCCGCGAGCACCTAGGCTTAAGAACTATCCCTGTGGGTATACTGGGTTGTGTTATATGTCCATCTGTCTGTGTTAATGTACTACCTATACTGGTGACATATTGCTTGTGATATGGTGAGAGAGATAGCCCAGATGTAAGACAAAGATGCTGAACTAGATGGACAAGTGATTAAGATCAATATCAGTATAAAGCATTGTGTAACTTCGACTCTGATCATAGAACGCTGTGTGTGTAATTGTTCTGTATTAATATACTAGTGTATTTGTCTACCCGTGGTGTTTGTGTTTCCCTTCCTTGCTAGAGCTGACCCGGTCATGAATTAAGGACCCAGAGTAGCACCGTAACTGGACCTGAGAAGTCGGGGCACAGAATACGCTGCATAACAATGGTGGCTATCGGTGGTTCTTGACCCGGTGGTAGAATGGCAAGGAACGGAAATTCCGCAACAATGGCGGCCAAACCACACGTTCAGCTCCCAAAGTTCGATGCCAAACTCTATGATATACACACATATATGTCTATGATCAAAGCCTTTCCAGACATACGCTTTGAGAATGATCGCGAAAAGATAGCAGTCACACTCCCTCACCTTGGCATAATTGTCTCGAGCATAGCCACAAAAATAGTCCCGGAGCTGAAATCGGACCAATTTCAGCAGATCATGACCCAAGCTGTCACGCCCTTACTAGGGAAAGTTGTCGCCTTCTCCCAGTTAGACGCACTAACTTATGACGGGAATTTGGATGACACCCTCAACCAAACGTGATGCCTCATCACCACTGCCTACCCAGAGGCAGACCCACAAACCCGGGACCAACATGTGTTTAATACCCTTCTACGAATACTCCCTAGTTTGGTCAGGGAACATTTTACCATTTACAACCCGACTGGGATATTGACAAAGATATCCAGTTGGTGAGGCGCCTACTCGCCGCCTGCTCTGCGCTCCAACAGATAGGGGCAGTGAGTGGAATCCCCATCCACAAGCCACCCCCCAACAAGCCCCGAACACCCACCCCACATCCACTGCCCTAGGAACCGCCAGCCCTTTCCTGAGCCACGCCCACCAGGAAGCAACCTACTCCCAGGGAAACGTTCAGTCTGATCTCCATCAACCCCTGGGTGTTCAGGGCATGCAGTCACCACAGCCCCATACACGATATTAGAGAACAACAAAAGGCCGCCTGGTGAAGAGTTGCTAACCAAGGGCACCGCAAAGTGTCAGCCATTGAAGATGACCTGCCCGACGAACCCTCCCCGCCCACAGAAGCCCAAACGCCGACAAGGTGGACATAGGCAGCGAAGGGGAAGCTACCTCACCTCAACTGGATTTTTAGGATTGCCCCTGCTCCTCCCCACAGTGACAGGGGCCACATCACACAAGTACCGCCCCCTGGTCTATGACAAGGCCAAGTTAAACAGGGTGAAAGCTCGACTACTGGTTGACACGGGAGCAGCCAGATCGTGCTTATACCATCACTTCTACTTCCGTCACGCCAGAGCCTTCAGCCCTCTCCTCCCCACCTCGGCCCACCTCGTAGACATGGGGGACAGCCCCCTACCCATCCGTGGGGACACCCGGGCTCTTCGTGTCCAAACTCACCAAAAAGCAACCGCCCAACACCAATTTGTTATATTTAACTCCTCCTGCCATGCCTATGACAGGTATCTGGGGTTAGATCTGTTGCAGAAACTCCGTGCTAACATCGACTGTCACGGAAGGTGGTTGCATTTCCATAAGGCACCAGATCCTCCCCCCTCAGGTTTTGTGCATGTGCCACACTGTAAACTCCTCTCTTCCCCCCTCCTGCCCCCCCCTTCAGTCCTGCCCTTGCACCCACTACCCTGCCCCCACCCACCTTCCCAGCTACATTATCCTCCACCATAACCATTCCCCCCCACCACGAGACATGGCTCCCTTTGTCCCGACCCTCCGTCACCCACGTGGTTTTCTCCCCAGCTGCCCCGGCAGGCACCATCGCCTCCTGCCTCCTCTCCCCCACCTTCATCCTCCCACATCTCGCTGCAGTCCGTGCAGCTAATCTCTCCGCCCCCCCTCACCCTCCCCAAGGGCCTAGTAATTGGCAACATGGAAGAGGCAGAGCCCTGCACTGCCCCCCTCCCAGCATCCCCTAACTCCCCGGCCCTCCCCCTACTCCCTGGCCACCTCTCCCCTCAACAAACCACCTACCTGCGACTCCTCCTCCTGAACTTTCAGGACATCTCGGTGGGACCCACCAACATCGGCCACACCACCGTCCTCTCCCATGAGATACACACGACGGGCCCTCCCATCCGACAACCTGCCCACCGGAAAAAACCCACACAATGGGCCGAGGAAGACCGGCAGGTCCAGGACTTGTTAGATGCTGGTGTAATATCTCCATCCACCAGCCCATGGTCCTCTCCTGTCGTCCTTGTCAAAAAAATAAAGACGGGGCGCTGAGATTCTGTGTGGACTACCGTCGCCTCAACGATGTCGCTATTAACCCTTACACCGCGGGCATGTTTCCCAATGTTTTGCGTCTCCAGCGGGGTTATTCGGGCTCCGACAGACTCTCAAAAAATATTTGCCAAAAATCAGTTATTAGTCCTAGAATATTAAAATTACATATGCATATGGCACATACCTTCAGCTTTCTCCTGGGATGTTTGTTGAGCCTTCGTCGATTACCGTAGGACTTGTGGAGACCTCTGAAGTTGGATAACGAAGTCTCCACTTTACACTTCCCGACAACCCGTAATATGATTACCACAGCCAGATATTAACACTATAAACACTACTATATGATTATCAAGTAGTTTGGGATCCATACTCCAAATAAAAACCACTGTGAAAGCAATGAAAATTACGAGCGCGTATGACCTTCCCACTTGCGCTAGTTCGCTGTTGGTATTCTGTCATTTATTATTCATAAAACCCCTCACACTTTATATTTCTATTACTATATAACACTTATATATATCTACAGTCTTTATCCATAAGTTTCCTTCAGTAGTATTAGTTTATTGTCACTGTAGGGATTCAATTTCTTTCAGTAAAATACGTAGCATTCACTTTCTCGTCCTGTATACTAGCATTGAGAGTGAATGTCACTTTCACCTTCACTCTCATAACTCATAGTATTCAGACATGCTAGAGTGAAACTTTCACTTTCATTACTCCTAGGGTATATACTCGTATTCTTATAATACTACTCATTTACATTTCTATTTACGCTCTCTATTTTATTTACGTTATTTACATTTCTATTTTATTTGCACTGTGTTATGCACTGTCTCTTGAAGTAACTTATAAAACTATTTTCCACTGTTCACGTATATTTACATTCATTACTTTCATTTACTGTTTACACATTATTTACACATTATTTACAATTCCACTTGCACTGTTTTACTCAATAGAAAGATCGTAGTCACTCTTTTATCAATTGTCAGCCCTTTACCTCTTTCCACACGAGGTTTAGTAGGGGGTAAAGGTCACAGGGCCCTTTGCATGGGGGTGAAAAGTCCCTGAAATCAGCAAGAGCAAACAGACGTACCTCCATATTAGATGAGAGTGAACTGATAAGGATGGGCTGGGGTGGTGGCCTACCTAGGGAAATGCATTACTGCCAATGTTAGCCTCTTGACACAGCTAATATATAGCAGTGAAATGATTGGCAGGAAATCTAGACAATACATTATAAATTAGGTAGTTCCATGTGAATGTAAATATCACTTAGGCTTCTCCTTTACCTCCTTATATGTATATTTATTACGAAAATAGATTATACGGCATATTTCAAGGGGAAATAAACAGCGAAAATTAGCGAACGAGTGCACGTGAGGTGTTGTCAGGTGATAATTAGCCAATTCCAGGTGTATGGCACTCTCGCTTACCTTATTTCTTTCTTGTATATATTATTTGGTATAAGAATAGGGCATAGGGCTTATTTCAATGGATGACATCAGTGAAAAATTCCAGGGAAGATTTACTTAGCGTAGCACAGCCGGGCAGGCGAGAGGATAGGGTAATGGAGGGGGGGTAGGGAGGGGAGTCAAGAACGGGGAGAAATGGCTAAATTGTCAACAATGGATGGGAGTACAGATGAGATTAGGCGTGCTGACTAGTGTTGGACATTGGCAGTACTGATAGATAATACAAGCCACCACTTGGAAGCCTGGGTGAATTCAAAATAACACAGAATCACAAAAGCGACGCCCCGCGGTATGATCCCTTGCTCCCAAGCGTCATGAAAGTGATGCCCCGCGGTTAAGGGGTTAAGGACCCCATGCCCTTACCAAGGATTAATGACCCCCTGGATTCCCTTTGCGGGGCCTCTTGGTTCTCCACCCTAGACATACAATCGGGATACTGGCAGGTCCCCGTACACCCAGAGGACAGACAAAAGACTGCCTTCTCTACCACCAATGGGAAGCACTATGAATTCAATGTGCTCCCCTTTGGCCTCTGCAACGCCCCAGCAACATTCTCCCACCTCATCGAGTCCATCCTCAGCGGCCTCACCTGAGAAATCTGCCTCGCCTACCTTGACGACATCATTACATTCAGCAGGACCTGGGCCAACCACCTTCACCGCCTCCGCCAGGTTTTTTCTTGAATACGTCAGGCTTGGCTTAAACTCTGGCCGTCCAAATGTGTTTTAACCCAGTGATCCGTCTCCTTCCTAGGACACATCATATTAAATGAAGGGATTGCACCAGACCCAGAGAAACTTAGAGCTATAGCTGACCTCCCCCCGGCACGAGACGTGCACGAGACGTTCGCCTTCATAGGCCTCGCCTCCTATTACCGGTGTTTCGTAAAAGGTTTCACTACCATCGCCAAACCGCTACATGACCTCACCAAGAAGGGGGAGCTTTTCACCTGGACCGAGGAATGCCTACAAGCCTTCCGGACCCTCAAAGACAAGCTCATCACATCCCCCGTCGTGGCATTCCCTGATTACACCATCACATTTTGCCTCTACAATGACATCTCGCTGGTAGCCATAGGCACCCTATTAGCACAAGTGCAAGACGGCAAGGAGCACATCATTGCCTGTGCCAGCCGTACCCTCAATCAGGCTGAACGAAACTATGCAGCCACAAAACGGGAGTGCCTCGGGATCATCTGGGTGCTTGAATACTTCTGCGCATACCTGGTGGGCCTCCACATAACTATCATCACTGATCACCAATCTCTACAATGGCTTCGCCAATCTGACACCAAAAATGCACAGATGATCCACTGGAGGGAGACCTTGGAAGAATTCGACTTTGATATCGCGTACCGACCCAGGAAACTCCGCACGAACGCAGATGTCCTATCTAGACTCCCCATGAGTGTCATCCAATCCGTGTCCCCCCTACTACAACGGTGGCAAGCCAAAGACCGCCCGAACTGGATGCCCGCCCATCTGTTTTCCAAACTACAAAGATCCGGTGACGTCTTGTACACACAGCCTGGCCACATAGCCCTTGACCCCGAGGCCACAATAGACACCCTCACCCATCTCCACTCCGACAATGGGGTACACCTCGACACCAAAAAATTGCTTCAGGCGTTTAATGACACCTTTTGGGCCCCACACCCCTCTAAACTAGCGCAGCAAGTAGTCCAAGCCTGCCGAGCGTGCGCCCTTGGGAAGGACACCACCCGCACACCGGGTCCCTTGGGTCACCTAGTGGCCAACAAACTATGGCAACTGATATCACCCAATGTGATCGGACCCCTTCCCACTAAATCAGGCTACCGCTACATCATTACGTTTGTAGACACCTACTCTAAATTCCTAGTCACCTGTCCAGTGAAGGAACATCACCCCCTCGCCATCGCAGATGTGATGATCTGCCACGTATTTTCATACTTTCGGATTCCCCAATCTCTCCACTCCGATAATGCACCCAAGTTTACATGTAAAGTCTGGAAAGAACTATCCACCAACTTCGGATACCATATCTCACACTCATCCCCCTACTGGCCACAAGGGAACGGCATTTGTGAGTGCAGCCATTGCACTCTACTCAAGCAGGTGCGCACCCACATTCAAGCCACCCAAGACGACGATTAACTGGCCCACATTAAAATTATACAATGGGGCACGAACACCTGCCTGCGTGAAGACAGCATCACGCCACACGAGAGACTATTTGGTGAGCAGCCCCTACTCCTCCCCCTCCACCGCCACCTCCAACCCCCCACCAACTCCACCTCCTCCGACCCCCTGATCCACCTCAAGCAGAAACTCAAGCACCTACAAGCCACGCAGGACTTAGCCCCAGATGACACACTGGTTAATCTCTGGCGACCTCGTTATTGGTTGCCACCCTGCCTACCCCCCACAAACTCGTCCCACGCTTTACGGGCCCTTACAAGATAGTCAATGTCCCCAAGCCCTACCAAGTCACCGTCAACTACCACAACACCACCCGCACCTATAGAAACCGACATGTGTGACGATCTCCGCAGCCAAGCACACCACCACCCCCGAACCGGAACTCACCCAACCTGCCCACCTCTGCCCTCCCAACACAGGAAAATTCCTACGCCTGCTACCTGTCCCCTTCCTTCTCTTCAAACAGCACTCCCGCCGCTTAAACCACCCCCACGCCTGCCTCGACCCCCCACTCACTCTCACCTGCACACCCAACATCCTCACCCTCCCCACCATCCCCCACTACCCCTCCCCATCTCTCGGAATCATCTTCCATCATGCCCAGCCCCCTCCACCAGCCTCCAAGTCCTGCACCCGCGCCCATCACCACCACACCAACCCCTACCTCATCACACCCCACCCCACCATCAACTGCACCCTCAACACCTCCCCTGCCCACCACACCCACAGTACACCCACCTCTCCACCCTTCCTCCCCACCCACACCTGCTCTGACAACCACCTGCACCTGGTCCGGCTGCCTATCAAGTCCACCCGCCCGCTACAACCACACACCCTCCCCACCCTCCACCTCCACCCCAACCATCGCCCCCCTCCTTCCCAAATCTCACCATCCCCTAGAGAACATCCCAATTGCCCGCCCCACTAAGCTGATTACCTCGAAATGCCCCCATAAATACGCCAACACGCTCGCCCTCTCCAGTCTTCAGCCAGACCTCTTCCCGACCACCCCATCCATACTGCCGAAAATGAAAATCACTCTTGTCCTCTGGACCCCACCCCAAGGGAGCAAGCGCTGCATCCACGCCACTGACCAACTCCTCCGCCTCTTACGACAGACACCAACGCTGTCAGCTCTCACCATCAAGTACTCCCCATGTCTCCAGCCCAACCAGCGAACCATCCATTGGACGAATTTCCTCCGTCACCTCACGCCCAATCACCACACCGCCACCTCTGACACATTCCAACTCCAGTCACAGGGATATGACTTTTTAACCCATGACGGTGGTGAAATACCAGCGCAGCGGGATGAGCCTGACACCACCACCCCTAGAGGAGAGACTGAGGGGGTGACACCCACCCCACAAGGAGACAACGGAGGGGCTGACTTACCTGGGCGGGTGTCCAGGCAGCAACGACATATCTCCCTTGCGACCCGGCTCCCCTCTTCCGTGCAGCCAGACCACCCAGTAGTGTATGGAAAAAGTACACTACTCTCCAGCAGAGGAAGTGCTTGACAGAATCGGGGTGGGACATGCAGTGGCAAGTTTCCAGGCACACCCTTGGACGCCGAGTCCTCTGGATCGGCTCCTTATTCAAGTAAGGACTCTGGAGGAGCCACTAGGGTTGCTGTTCCCCTGTCTATACTGAAGGAGGGCACGCTCCGTCGGAGCTGCGGCGAAAACCGAGAGAGTACGTCCGGCATCTTCCTCCTGACGTTACAGGCACAGGACCTTCCCAGACGGAAGGAGGGCATGCTCCGTCGGAGCTGTGGCACTAGCCGCGAGTGCACGTCTGGCCTCTTCCTCCTGACGTCCCCGGGAGAGGAAACCCAACTCGACAAAGGGAGGACACGCTCTGTCGGAGCTGCGGCACTAGCCGAGAGTGTATGTCCGACCTCTTCCTCCCGACGTCTCCAGGGCAGGAGGCCCTAGCCCTACAACAGGAGTGCCTGGAATGCCCTTATGCCCCTGTTCCACGCAGGAGCACAGGCAGTGCCCGACGGGGCTGCCTGACAGGAGTCACCTCCGGCTCGCCCCACCGACCTGGTGTTAGAGCGAGGTGCCACTCTTTCCAGCTTTCTCTTTGGAGGGCTGGAGCTTCTTCCCCTACAGGTTCCCCTCGTGAGTCCAGACCAGACGAGACGCTCCCAAGGCCCGGAGTCCGGTCCCTGCAGCCCGGGTCACCCTAGATGCTGACGGGCTACGCCAGGACCAGAGGCCACAGCTCTCCCCTGTCGCCCTCCCCCTCTAGCAGAGACCACAGTCCCCAGAACCAGCGGGCCTCCATTGGTGCTCACCAAGACCGAAGGGCCTCCCCCGATGCAGGAGGCCGCAGTCCTCCCCTGGCAGCCACCCCAGACCAGGGTAAAGGCCGCCCTACCTCAGCATCCTCCTCCTCCCGACCGACACTCGGGCCGGGACTCCACCAGGCCCTCCCCTGGAACCCGAGGACAACCAAGGGCTGACGGCACACTGCCCGACTTCTGGCCCTGCCTTCTGCAGGGCTGACGCGTTGAGGAAGCTGCTCCAGATGCAGCCCCATTACTCCCAGACTAGTGGCAACTCCAAAAGCCCCACTGTCCTGCACAGCTCCCCAGACGGCCTGCCTTCCATGCCCGGCCGCCACTTGGAGCTCCCTGCATAGGCCCTCTCCCCCAGGGGCCGTGGCCGCCTCTCTGTCAGAACCGTGAGTGACAGGTCTCGTGATCATATACCTCCCCAGTGTTGTAGACCCCCTCCCTTCAGTGAACTATCAACAAACCTTTATCTTGTGTTCCTATCCCCACATACGGCACGTTCTTCCCCCCCGACTATGGTATCTCCCCCCCCACGTTGATGAATCGAGCCACTGTGAATCACGTGTGGAGTGTATAGTCCCAGCCCCGGGTCGAGACCCCCCCTCCCCTCTCTCTCGGACAGTGACAAACAAGACCGCACCATTCACATAACACAGCAAGATCTCAGGCTATATTCCCCCCCCTTCTCCTCCCTATCCCTGGTCCGACTCCCCAGAGAGTAACCCTCCTTATCCTCATTAAGCCCCTCTCCCCTCCACGCCCCAGTGTGACCTATGGTATATTCTCTGCCTGTGTGACTCGTGTATAGAAGCTAAGTTAGCTAGGGATTTCCATATATATCACGCGGAGATGATGTATTAGCTAGGACCCGTCTATGTCCTGCGAGCACCTAGGCTTAAGAACTATCCCTGTGGGTATACTGGGTTGTGTTATGTGTTCACCTGTCTGTGTTAATGTACTACCTATACTGGTGACATATTGCTTGTGATATGGTGAGAGAAATAGCCCAGATGTAAGACAAAGATGCTGAACTAGATGGACAAGTGATTGAGATCAGTATCAGTATAAAGCATTGTGTAACTTCGACTCTGATCATAGAACGCTGTGTGTGTAATTGTTCTGTATTAATATACTAGTGTATTTGTCTATCCGTGGTGTTTGTGTTTCCCTTCCTTGCCAGAGCTGACCCGGTCAGGAATTAAGGACCAAGAGTAGCACCGTAACTGGACCCGAGAAGTCGGGACACAGAATACGCTGCATAAAATATATATATATATATATATATATATATATATATATATATATATATATATTAAGGTGCTCCAAAAATGCAAATAACAGGATAGCATGACAAACAAAAGTTGCTTCATGTTACGGTGGGATGTGAATTTAAGAATAAAAGCTGATATTAATCGAAGGTAAACACAAAGAATTGAACTTGTGAAATCAAGTAGTAAGTTTTACTTTATTCTGGCTAACTTCGCCAATTCTCTAAAGACGAGAATTTTATGAACTTTCTCAACAGTACACAGAGAAGACTAATCTACTCACGAGTGCTGATTGTTAGTACTATCAGCTCTGAGAAAGTATTATTACTCCCTGACAATCAATAACTAATACTAATAATGGACAGGTCCTTGCTGGTGCTTAACTCTGAGCTGGCACAACGGATTTAAGTTTTAATATGGAAGAACCGGCTTAAATATCAGCTGTGATTAATGTAGAAATTTGTGCAAACTGAGGTAAGCAAACTTAAGAAAACACAATGTGGAGTGATCAAACATGATTCTAGTTTTACATTAAGCTCAGAGAAAAGAACTGTATATTTGTTGATTACAATAAAATAAATTTCCGTTACATGAATCTCAAAATGAATTCAAAAGGGGAATTCACTGTACAGGGGGACTCATGAATTCAAATAACAAAGGAAATACACTCACTCACTCATTCAAAAGCTAATCAGACTTAAGGCTAAGAAAACAAACGAAAATACTGGTCAGTGGAGGGAACGGAGCTGAAGCTACGAAAGACTGGGCGTCTGTTGCACATCAGGCACAGCTATTCGTTGCTAAGTTCACTTCGCCGATCACCGTCTAGGTGGAGATCCAGGAAATCGCTGTACAACGGAGAAGCTGCTCTGTACACTGGGCACAAACGATCCTACTCTCAATGCGGTCCAAAGCTGACTGACTAACCAAGCCGGGAATGGAAGTGAGAGTGGGCATGTTCACTGGAAGTGGGGGTGGCCTAACTTCAACGGTCAAGGGAGAGAGGGCGAACGATATATACACGCAATAATATCACTCAGTGAAGTGCTAATTTCAAGCATAAGAACAGTCACTTTTGGAGCAGTGACGAATATTCTGAAAAACTATTCCAATCGAAGTGCATACGAGGATTTTTAAACCGAGTGATACACAGTGGGAATTCCACTAGAGTTCGTGGTTTTCCCACCCGAGTACAATGTCACAGATTTGTAGAATACACAATCTCATGAATCATGACATTACGCCCCATCAAAATTAAATTTTTCTTAGAAAAATTTTACGATATATACATATACAGGTGCAATGCCTGATATTTTATCCCCCCGGTTGACACCAGTGTAATGGTCGGATTTTTTTTATCCCACCGTTGTTGTCAGTGTAACGGTGAGAAATTGGATTTCCCACCGTTGTGGGTTCTGTTTAACTTACTCGTTGATAATACAAATGGTACTCAACTTAGTCTCCCCTCAATGACTGATAACGTATTCACCTCAGTAAAAACAAAGGGGGAAAGTACTTCGACTTTGAATGATAGAGGTTAATTGCTTAACTGATATTTTTGGTAGCGTTTGTAGTTTTGGCCGAGTCGAGAATAAGTGAGTACCACGTGTGTTAGTCGTTCCCAAGGCGAAGGAATCTTGAACTGGAAGGGGAGTGAGGGGTGAGAGGACATAATTCCCTTGGTTGGGTATCAAAATTATATATACTTTACTTTAATAATTCTATACTTGTTAATCAACAGACATTTTTGAATTACATGACCTTTAATCATATGTAAAAGGGTTGTAAATTAAGCCATAGTTTGGGCAAAAGTCATACAATACTGTAACCAAGCGAAACAATTTGAATATTCAACAGTGATTTCTGAGGTCATCATACCACACTCTTTATTATCGGTTATTCTTGGGCTCGTCAATAGCCTCAAGACTGGGACATTTATTGATATGAATTGTCTTTTCGGGCTGGCATAGCCTCGAACCAAAAATAATCACTCTTGTTCTATTTCGTCTGGGCAGTATAAACTCATCACACAATTCACTAATAATTCATAATCACTAATAATTCTTAATCACTAATAATTTATGATCACTAATAATTCTTAATCACTAATAATTCATAATCACTAATAATTCATGATCACTAATAATTCATAATCACTCATAATTCATAATCACTAATAATTCATAATCACCCGGGCTTGTTTAGCCTCGAGGAACAACTCAAAAATCACATTCTCTTACAACCACTAAGTTCACTTCAACACTCCCAATATTCCTATCCTATTAACAGAAGAGAAAGAAAACGGTTGATGAGTTTGAATTCGCCTTTCCGTTACATGATCACATTAACTTTCAAAATTCTGTACCTTAACGACTATAAAAAAAGGTTCACCTGATTGATTCATAATACAATTTCTATTACATTCAGTTTATAAAACTATTCATGGGTAGTGTAAGTGTGTGTGTACGACAAGTCTATGGGCAATATCACATGATGGCCTCGTGCACACCCCAACGTCACGGTGTCTGTGAACTGAATCAGTGTCTGTTATCCACCATGTCTGAGTAGCGAATATCTACGTTAAGCTTTTAACAACATTACTTCATATTGTTCACAAGTAAGGATTAAACAAGCAAGGGGGGGAGAAAGGAGGAATGTGTACAGCTCACCTGAATCAACGTCTGTTATCCACCATGTCTGAGTAGCGAATGTGGCTGGTTGGGCACATAAGGACGCCACTGCCAGATCAAATGAGACTGTGTTTTTGCGATATGGTGAGGTTTAATTCTCTTCACTATTTATATAGTAGAGTACACATGACGTTAGGTCTTTTGACTGAATTGGGGAAAATTTGAGTTTCATTCCTTACTACATTTAAATACTGAATTTACTGCCATCCCGCCTTGAGTTTGGGGTAGCTTATGCCATCTAGTGACGGCTAAGGCAAGCGGGACTATTTGGTCCTCACAAATCACATTATTTTGGCCTTTTTTGACTATTAATCTTACATATTTGGATTCTAGCAGCTTCATTAGTAAGCATTTCACAACAATGATATGGAAAGAATTGCATACCCATTATTATTCTGTTTAAGGTTTAAACTTGGCGCCCGGCAACGACGCACAAGCACGGGGGGGGACGTTGCTCACATCTGTTATTCGTTACTCTACCAGATGGATGAACTCCCATAGCTCAACACTTACAGTTACACTACCTATGCATAGATACAGAGATGTATACATATAAAAATAAAGTTATCCCTACATCGATCATTAACACATGAACTACTACTTAGGACAGGAACCTTATAGACTAGTATTCAGATTACACCCTCTCTAACTTAGAAATTACAATAGCTCTAAACATATACATGAATACTAAATTTGTGGCACTACACAGGTACATCCTAACTCAGTCACACAAGATTCACACTGTGGTGTGTGTACTATCCTGCTACAGGAGACAGTCACTGTCGCCAATGAGCATAAAAACCTCGTATTTAGGTTAATAGAAGCAAGCTTGAGGAAAAAACTCCGTGACGATGGTGAAAAATCCTGTATTCAGGTCAAACTGAGCGAAAAGTTCGCTACATTTACATTAACAACTAATTGTTATGTAGCATGGAGTATGTAATACATGGTGTAGTTGTGACAGTTGTAGTGTAACTGTACCTATGTGTAAAATGATATGATACAAATTAATAGTAAATGGAGGCAATGAGGCAGAAGAGATGAGGCGGCAGCACGCGACAGAGATGATTAGTTGATCTGCATGACAAAACTGCTACACCCGCCAACTGTAACTGTGAAATCAATCAAGGTGGAGCATCAAAAGTGTCAGTGCGACAAACAATTTATGTTAAATTACAATTTCTCTCTCTGCCTAGTAGTCAGTACATATGCTGCAAAAGGTACACCATCATTTTCTTAATGGATACATTATTAACCAGGAAACTTAGTACCAGGACGGAATCTCAAAGGACCCTTTAGTTTACTGGTTAAACCTATCTCTACACTTACGATTAATATCGGCAAGCTGAGAATCCCTACCAATCTCAGGCAGGTCACGTTTTAACACCCAACGTGATGTGAACACTTATGTGGATAATGTGCCTTCTCCCGGAATCCTCAGAGAGGCCCACAGCTCGAGACAGCACAAGGTACTTCAGACACAGCCTCGGATTGCCTCTGCGTGGGTCTCGAACTTTCCGCTTAACCTACGGTACCTATGTATGTACAGACTCTAGACATAATGTGTCCTGTGGGACCAACGGGCGAGACATCATGTCTGCACCCACACTGCCACTGCCCTCTCTTTCAACTAACTCAGAGATTATGGGTGTGGATTCAAACGGCTCAGGAAGGACATGTCCCTGATTGGTGGTATGTTGACACACATTGCAGGAATGCACGAACCTATCTATTTCCTGTCCCATCCCTGGCCAGAAAAAGTCAGCACGGATACGGCCCTGGGTTTTCATTTTGCCCAGGTGACCTCCTGATGCTGAGCAATGACCCCATTCTAACACTGCTTGGCGAAACTTCGCGGGAATGACAAACTGCAGTCGAACCTCGCCCTGGGGTGTTCATGACTCATGGTAGAGCCATGCTTGTTTATGAAGGAACCTGGCTTGACCTCCCTGTGAATACTTAATCACTTTACCTTTTTGCTTCTTCTGCACAGCAGCAAGTGTCTGGTCAGAGTGTTGTTCTTGAACAACATCTTGACTACAAATCAGATCTTGTGGTGATGCAATGGTCACCAGGGTGACCACAGTTTAGAGCCTTGGCCATGACTCGTGTTACTGCAGCCAAAGTCTGAGTAAGGTCATGTACAGTGCAACTATACTTGGCACCTGGTATGTTGCCTATTATTAGGTCAAATAAGGGTTCTGGCATGACAACTGCAAGTGTCGTACCAGTATAAAATGCAGATGCCACCTGGATACGTGCCTCAGGGAGCAGTCTTACTGATCCATCAATAAGCTGAGCTTGGATCTGTCAACTTGTATACTCCTCAGGCCGAACTAGACTCTGCCTGACAGAGCAACCTGAGGAACCATTGTCTCTCAGGACCTTTACAGGAATGCCTCCCACAAACCCTGGCTGAACAAGGAAGGCACTGTTACCTGTGGGAGGGCCTGTGGAGGAAGCGGCCAGCCATTGATAAGGCTGCTGAATGAACGATGTGGCAAACATGGTGCCCTGAGAATTAGATACCTGAGGGGTCGTACTCACCGTCTGGGGAGATGGAGCATTGACCACCTGTGGAGGAGGGTTCACTGTCACTGGGGGACTAGTGAACTGTGGGGAAGTACATGTCCTGCTAGGGACGACACCATCGTACTGCTCTTGAGGAATGAAGGCTGCATTTGCCTTCTGCCTCGATACACTGGGGCTGGTGCTGAAAAGGATTGTCCCAACTGTTGATTGCGTGGCTGGTACTACTGCTGGTTAGGGTACTTGTTGTACCTCTTCCAGTCAGGTTTCTGCATATTTTGCCCCTGGTCCTTCTTCTGTGGTTTGTTTGGACCGTGGCCATTATTCTGAGAACGGCCTTGATGCCGGGGTTCTGTCTGAGATGGCTTCCCAGACTTGGCAGTATCTTATTTGTTCCAGGTGTTGCTACAAGTTTGGTACCCATACGCGGTGAAGAATGCATCAGCCTTTTCCACCATTTGGCTGGCATCCCTTACCTGGCAGATCTTAAGCTGAGCCATAAGCTCAGCAGGCCACCACTTTTCTAGCTGCGTGAGCAGCATAAGGTCAATTATCCCCTCTCGCGTGTGAGGGGTTTCATCTTTCTCTGTCCACTCATCTAAGTAAGCAGTAGGACGGTCGAGGAACTGAACAGAAGTCTCCATTTCTTGAAGACATGCTCTCATAAACTGACTCCTGGCGTCGTCAACTGTGAGACCATATGCTCTGATGAGTGCGGCCTTCATCATCTCATACATGAGATTCTCTCCACGAATTCTGTGGAGAATATCGAGGGCAGGGCCCTCAAACAAGCTAAGAAACTGGAGCTGTTTAGCTGCCTCATCCATCTGGTACAGCTGTGTCATGTCTTCAGAACGAGCTATGAATGGCTCGATTCGCTTGCCTTCCTCATATGAAGGAAGCTTGAGGCATGGGGTCACCAAAACATGTGCAGGGAGAGCACTTGTGAAGCTCGGGTCAGCTGCACCAGATGTGAATGAAGTCAAGGAGTCTCACTGGAGCTTCAGCATCTCAAGTTCATGTTTCTCATGTGCCTCGTGCTTGGCACGCTCGTGTTCGCATTGTTCTCGCTTGTGTTCACGTTCTCTCTCGCGTTCCTCATGCTGTTCTAGCTCGTATTCGCCCTGTTCTCGCTCATGTTCACGTTGAATTCTACGCTTTTCATGGGCATCACACTCATGCTGCTGTTCATAAGTGTACCGTGAGAGCACATAGTCTTTAATTTCCTTGGGATTGGTAAGCCCTATATCTTGGGCTTCCTGTACATATATATTAGTAGCTAATTTGCACGCTCCCGCAGCCAGACCCCCCACCCTGCTACAGAGCCACATCCCCACCTCCACCCCAGGAGGACTCCATGGTGGGCCAGATGACAGTTGCCTGGTCCGAGAGCGAAACGGGCCCAGGTACACCCCAGCCATATGTCCCTCTTCTCAACCTACCCAACCACGACGTCGCAGGAATGCGACACTACTTCTCGGCTGGACCAGCCTTCGTCAGGATCAGGGTGGGACTGCTCCAGATACAGTCCCAGGCAATGCCATGGTAACGGCCACTGTATATCCCTCAGTTGCTTCCCCCTGCAGCCCCACGGAAATGGCCACTGTACATACCGGGAAAGGAACGGCCACTGTATGTGCTTCTGCTGTAGCCACATCTAGAGACCGCCTCGGTGTGCTAGCTACTGAGCACACACTGACAGGCAAAGGCAGGAGGAGTGGAGCCACGATGACGGCCACTGTACGCGTTGGTGAGGGAATGGCCACTGTACGTCCCTCATCCACCTCCTCCTCCTCCTATGGGAGTAGTCCCGTGGTAACGGCCACTGTATGTACCGGGGAGGGAGCAACCACTGTACGTCCCTCAGCTACTTCCCGTTGGGCAGGCAGACCCACGGCAACGCCCACTGTACGTCCCTCATCTGCCTCTTCCTCCTTCGGGAGCAGTGCCGCGGTAATGGCCACTGTACGTACCGGGGAAAGAATGGCCACTGTACGTCCTTCTGCTGCTGCCCTTAGAGACTGTGGAACCGCAATGACGGCCATTGTACGTGTTGGGGAAGGGACGGCCACTGTACACCTTTCATCCACAGTCTTGAGGGTTCTCCCAGAGGGGAAGACCCCTTGCGCGGCCGGCTCACTACCTCTCAGCTGCATGGGACGCCCTTCTCTCTCTCCCTCCAGGTGTGGTTCCCCGGAGGTGCTGCCATTCCGGGAGTGGTGGCGAGGTCCTGTCCTTGAAGGCCGGGTTCCTGCCCTACGGCCTGCCCCTGGACGTCGCTGGCCCCTGATGGATGCCCCGCAGGAGAGGTGCCGCAGCCAACCCCTGATGGTGCCCCAACCTGTTGCTGAGCACAGCACCAGGCCTCCCAGGGCCAGCCCGCGGACCTCAAGGCGGGACCGCTCAGGCCCCGCTCTCCGTCAGCCCTCCGCCCAGAGTAAGAAGTGGTGGGCCCGACTCCTGACGCTGTTTGGCCCCAGTCCCGAGGGCCATTTACAAGGTCGAGGCCCCCAGACGGAAGGGCCTCCCTGCACCCCAGACCGGACACGCTCCTGGGTTGTGACACCTCCGAGAGCTGTGCTGTGCCTCCTATAGGAGAGCTCTCCTGAGGGGCCCCCTCCCACTCCCAGGCGCCACCTCAGTTAACCCCAGGCATTGGCAATCCAGTGATGACACCTTCAACCTCCAGAGTCGTGTTAAAGACTTAGTGAAAATGACAGTCAGTGAATGTGAACAGTGAGACAGAAACGATACACTAAGGTTCCTATTCTAGTTTATCCAAGGTACTGTGTTTATGCTCAAGCCCTTCGGAACCAGGGTAATGTATTAGTGTGTGGCTCAAGACTAACCTACTAAGAACAGTCCTAAAGTCAGAACGTGTGATCAGTGTCTCCACAGCTAAGTGACATTCCCTTGTGCCTTGACTCAGGTATAGACACCATTGCTATGTGATATGTATGCTAGTACTAATTACTTCGTCACTTCACTCTATTCATATGTAGTGTACCCTGACGTGTATAATGAATGGAAATTGTGCACTAACTCTGACATCTATATTGTGCCCTTGTGTCCTGTTATATATATGTATTGAAGTGAAGTGATACACGGACTCAGACATCAATACGTTGCCTATGCACACATTGTACCAATATTAGTCACTCTGTCACTTTACCCCTTCCATATTCAGTATATCTTTGTATGTGTATTGTAAGGAGTTTGAATTAAGACAATAGATGTGTTAAGGCATACTGCCGATTTTTTATGCCCTGTTCCTTTGTGAGTGTTCTACTTTCAGTCTAGAAAGAGGACCCTGCTCAGTCGTTGATGTCTTTAGGACGAGTGGTCGGACTAAAAACGCCCAGCATAACGGTAGCCATGGTGGTAACTCAACTATGACTAAGCTGACTAAAGACTGAGTACTGACTGTTGTTTTGCAGAGAAATGCCAATAACTGAAAGTAAAGAATATAGGCACAGGCTGGCGGTGACCAGTCTTATCTCCTGTGTAGGAGGATTCACTGTCGCAGGGGGACTAGTGAATTGTGACTCGTTTTATCTAGTTAAACTGGTAAGATTCACTGTCGCTGGGGGACTAGTGAATCGTTACTAGACTTATCTAGTTAAACTGGTAAGATTCACTGTCGCAGGGGTACGAGTGAGCTGTGACTAGTCTTATCTAGTTAAACTGGTAAGATTCACTATCGCTGGGGGACTAGTGAATCTGTGACTAGTGCCTGTAGCCTTTAATGATAACAAATACCTAGGTGTGAGTGAGTGAGTATTATTTCATTAATAACTTTAGAGCTAGGAGTTGATATCCTGGAATGAGGTCCCCAGATGTCATGGGGGGATATGAATTTAAGAATTTAAGTGCTTGTATTAATCGAAGGTAAACACAAAGAATTGAACTTGTGAAATGAAGTAGTAAGTTTTACTTTATGCTAGCTTACTTCGCCAATTCTCTGAAGACGAAAATTTTATGAACTTTCTCAACAGTACACAGCAGAGACTAATCTACTCACGAGTGCTGATTGTTAGCACTGTCAGCTATGAGAAAGTATTATTACCTGCTGACAATCAATAACCAATACTAATAATGGACAGGTCCTTGCTGGTGCTTAACTCTGAGTTGGCACAACGGATTTAAGTTTTAATATGGAAGAACTGGCTTAAATACCAGCTGTGATTAGTATAGAAATTTGTGCAAACTGAGGTAAGCAAATTTAAGAAAGCACAATGTGGAGAAATCAAACACGATTCTAGTTTTACATTAAGCTCATAGAAAAGAACTGTAAACTTATTGATTACAATAAAACAAATTTCCGTTACATGAATCTCAAAATGAATTCAAAAGGGGAATTCACTGTACAGGGGGACTCATGAATTCAAATAACAAAGGAAATACACTCACTCACTCATTCAAAAGCTAATCAGATTTAAGGCTAAGAAAATAAACGAAAATACTGGTCAGTGGAGGGAACGAAGCTGAAGCTACGAAAGACTGGGCGTCTGTCTGTTGCACACCAGGCACTGCTATTAGCTGCTAAGCTCACTTCGCTGATAACCGTCTAGGTGGAGATCCAGGAAATCACTGTACAACGAAGACTCTGCTCTGTATGCTGGGCATAAACGATCCTATTCTCGAGGCGGTCCAAAGCTGACTGACTAACCAAGCCGGGTATGGGAGTGAGAGTGGGCATGTTCGCCGTAAGTGGGCGTGGCCTAACTTCAACAATCAACGGAGAGAGGACAAACGATAGATACATGCAATAAAATCACTCAGTGAAGCACTAATGTCGCACATAAGAACAGTCACTTTTGGAGCAGTGACGAATATTCTGAAAAAATATCCCAATCGAAGTGCATATGAGGACGGTTAAACTGAGTGATACACAGTGGGAATTCCACTAGAGTTCATGGTTTTCTCACCCGAGTACAATATCACGGATTTGTAGAATACACAATCTCATGAATTCGTGACACTTCTGTTCCCTTTTATTAATCAGAGGAACCTGCAAAATTTCAGTTCTCAAACTTAATATTTAGGAGTCATTACACTTTATTTTTTGTTACTATCATTATTGCACAACACCATAGATGACGTGAACACTAAACGTAAAAACCGAAGTTTTTATCACTTATATTAAAATAAACAATAAGCACATATCCAGGAAAGTCATTTCAGCACAGTAAACCCTGTTATTTTTCAATGAAAGTGATATTCAGTGAAAGACTCCTTTGAGCAGCAGGGAATGTCATGCTGATGCTGCCTCACGACAGTCAGAATGTACTGTTTCTGTCTGTCATCCTTCGTGAGGGTCGAGTTGAATTTTGTCACAAGAGAAATTGTTCTTCGAGTGCAGTCATTGACAATCGTCATCTTATCACAGGCCACTTTGAACCATTTTGTAGATGGGGTTTTCATCCCATTCCTGGGCATCTTCTGTCAAAATTGGTCAGCTTCCTCATCTCCATCTGGAAGGAGGGCTCCAAAAATGCTTATGGTCTTGGCTGTCACGAACTCACTCAGCGGCTGCCGAGGAGAAAAGTTCTTGCCTTCAAGTCGCTTCAAAGCTTTTTTTCTTCGGAGGCTTCTTCAGGTTTTGAATCATAGCATTCTTGTTTAAGAAGTTGATCCGTTCGTCGAAAAAGGCCAAGCTGATCATCTCCTCCGAAACATACCCGAGATGCCGTTTCCAAACTGCAAGAGCTGTCTCAGCAAGGCTTAGCTCAGGGAGGCCACTCTGGAGATGGCATATGAAGTCAAGGTCGTTTGGGGGAACATTTCTGGCAATTATCACTTCGTTCAGTACTTGATAGTTGAGTACAATAAACAGGCCATCACATGATTTTCCTGAACAATCAATCAATCAATCATTTCCTGTGGCACCCTCGGGGATGCATAGGGCCTCGATGAACTCACACCACCACATCCTATCTTGTGCTAACTCCTCAAGATCTCCCCAACACTCATCTCCAGCTTCTCGTCTCATTGTCCTCACCCACGTCTCTTTTGGCCTTCCTCTACCTCTCCTACCAAGTGCCACCCACCCTGGTGTACCTCGTACTATTCCCTGTCTCCTATACACATGTCCTAGCCACTTCCATCGTGAGAATCTAACATATTCATCGATCGGCTGCACTCTCGTTATTTCTCTAATTCTACTATTTGGTATCCTTTCCCACCACTTAACTCCTAATATTCTTCTAAGTGCTTTATTTTCAAACACCAAGAATTTATTTTCCATAGTCACTGTGCTGTACCAAGACTCGTGTCCATAAATTAAAATACTCCTAACCATTACCTTATAAAGTTTAATTTTTGTATGCACAGAGAAATTGTTATTATTCCAAATATTTTTAAGCATTCCCATTGCCTGATTAGCCTTCTTTAACCTTTCCTCGAATTCAAAGTTCAAAGAACCATCCTTGGCTAAGTAAGTACCTAAATATTTAAACCTATCAACTTGCTTTACAACTATACCTCCAATTACACATTCCTGTGCATTTTCCATATTCATATTGATTATTTCAGTTTTTCCACAATTAATAACCAAACCCACCTTGCGACCTTCACTCACCAAACAGTCCAACACTCTCTGCATCTCTTCTGGCCCATCACAAATCAAAACTATATCATCTGCATAATCTAAATCCAAAAGTTTCCTGTTCTCTCCCCAAAGTATACCTGCACCGGTTTCTGTTCCAACGCGTTTCATAATGTAATCAATGACCAATATAAATAGTAAAGGCGATAGAACACCACCTTGAATTACTCCGGACTTGACTTCAAACGAATCACTCAGACAACCATCAACCATCACTTTACAAAATGTGTCCTCATGCATGTTCATAATGACCCTCACAAACTCCTCTGGTATTCCATAATGTCTCATGATCTTCCCCATAGTCTCTCTCGAAACAGAAAACTTAAATTGAGCCCTGAACAGGTATATCTTGGAAGCGTTGATGGCTTTTGCCATCCACCTGGCATGATGGAATGCAACAGGCGTTTGGATGTTAACTGAGCCGTCTGGGACTTCACCCAAGAACAGGAGTGGAAGAAGATGAAGTTCTGGTAAACATCCCTGGGGTGGGATTTCTGCACCAATGCTGATTTGAGATACTTGACGGCTGACGCCTTTGGCTGAACTAAATCACCATCAGAGAATCGCTGTGCAAGATCTTCATCGTCTGTTGCTGGAATCCAACTGGCCTTATCTATGAATTTCTACTGCTTCTGTAAACACACAAAAAGTTCAGTGCTCAGTCCCGATGCCAACCTGTATGTCTTCTTGAAAATGTTAGACAAGGCCATCTCACGAACATGATGTCGCCACATTGCCCACAGGAGCTCTCAACTGAGTCCTTGCAGTATCTTCACACATGCTCCCTCATACAGGCCAGGGTTTGAAGCAGTATACAGCGACAAACACTATTCCCATGGTGTTATCGTCAAAGCTTTGCTCTTGAAGGAGGCTCAAACAGGCATCTGCCTGAGCAGTCCCAGTGCTACTGGTGACTTCTGGGACACCAAGCAGAATTTCTCGATCTCCGCCTGTCACCAGGACAGCGGCACAGTCAACTTTCTCAGTTCAGGTTAGGCCAGGCAGCAGCTTCATGTCCCGGTGTAAGAGAAGATGCACCGTTGGTGGTATTATGTGTTTTTTGGCTTCAACTGCAGTCATTTCACGGTTCTTAATTGGATTGGGAAGATAGAGCTTTTGGAGAGCGTCAGTTCATTCAGGCTTTGACCAGTCAGTTTTGCTAAGGCCCCCATTGCAAGCATCGCTGTCCTGTCTGATGTATTTATTCGATCTAATGTCAAAGTCACCATAGCAGAATGAAAAGCGTGGGCAGTCTCCTTGACATTCTTTGGCGTACTTGCTGTTCAGTGGAGCTTGAGAGTAAACTCCAGATCTCCAGGTTCTCTTACTTCCGATGATGAAGAAGAGTGGGAATCAGTCTTCAACGAACAGACTGTCTGAGCCATAGGTCCTGCCATTGTCAATTGCATGCGATCTTCCTGCTGACTGATTAGGAGAGTCCAGTCATCCTCGTTTGTGATCTGCATCTGGGCATCTCACTTGGGGATGTCAAGCAGTTTCTCAAGGTCTCCAAAAAAGATGTTTTCCTTCATTCGACATTACTCTAAGTCCTGCAGTCCATTTTTCTTCAACTTTTCAAACTGGTTGACTAGTCCCAGAAACTTATTCTTGCAGTAGCAGGTGGTCGAGGTCAAAACATTAGCTGAACACCAGACACAAAGAACAGTGTCAGACACTGCAAACTCACTGTCAGACTTGGTTATCTTCAGGACTACGTGGTGGTAAAAAAATATGCCTGAGCACTTGACTGTTGGATGGTAGTCGAACCAGTAAGAGTCTCTTCAGGACGACCAAGCAGCCGGACAGAAGCACAGCTTCATGTAGCAGCTGCAGCCATATCACATGCAAATAGAAACTCAATTTTAACTAGAGGAAAGCATGCAAAGTAGGTTGTACAAAGCACTACACACACACACACACACACACACACACACACACACACACACACACACACACACACACACACACACACACACACACACACACGCACGCACGCACGCACGCACGCACGCACACACACACACACACACACACACACACACACACACACACACACACACACACACACACACACAGGGCAGTACTCCCAAGGTGGATGGAAAGCTGATGACAGGGAGAGCTGGAGCTCCCATTTCATCAGCTCTCGGGACTATTGTAGTTCCTGACCATCCCCTTTTGCTGCACTTTTTCAGAGTTTTGGTAACACAGAGAGTTGGCCAGCATGTTCTCCAATACAAGTTTCTCTAACTGTCGACTACATGCACATTACACACTACACTTCCATTTCAAAATTAAAGAAGAAAAATGGCGTCTAATAACCAAGCCTCGGAGTCCCCCGGGGGGGGGGGGACCATAAATGACCCCCATAATCCGCCCCTCTCCCGGTTACGACTCAACGAGATCCCTGGAACCACTGTCTGACTCACTTCTTCATTTCTGCACCTAAAAGTCAGTAAACTAATCAATGATCGGCAGTATGGATTTAGACAAGAACGTTCAACTGTTGACATTCTTTGCCTTCTTACCCATCAGATTAACAAACCAATAGACCAATATGGTGAAACCCACACATTTCAAAAGCATTTGACCAGGCCATATTGTCGAAGATGTCACACTATGGTCCTGCACCACTGGTTCCTCTAATATCTTCTTACCTTCATGATAGAAAAATAAGGGTTATGGTAGGTGGAATAATATTTATTCCCAATTTCATTCCATAAACGCTGGTGTGCCTCAGGTCATATAAATGACCTCCTATCTGTCACTCATAACCCAATAGACTCTTATGCTGATGACTCGACACTTCATAGTTCTTTCACATTTAGTACCTCCTTTACACAATCTGGTATTATATATTCCCAAATAAACACATCAGTTTCTCTGAACCTGGACCTTTCTAAAATTAATCAATGGGGACAAACAAATCTGGTCTCATTTAACGCTCTTAAAACTAAATACATTAATTCCTCCAACAGAAGGAACCCCTTGGACTCCCACATAGTTGTATATGATGTCAATATTCCCATATCCACTACAATTGATATCCTAGGTGTCACACTAAACGACAACCTAAGCTGGACAGCTTAAGTTAAATCCCTTGCTAAAAATGCTTCTAAAAAATTGGGACTTATGTACAGAGTTCGTGAATTCCTCACTGACGAGCAGTTGGCCACAATATTCAAAAGTTATGTGCGTTCTCAGATCGAATACTGTTCGCCACTGTGGAGTGGATGTGGAGCGGCTGCATTTGGCAGTTGGACAAAATTCAAAATAAAGACATTACATTAATCAATACTCCTGCCATTACACTGGACCTACCTCCATTATCAGTACGTAGAGATGTTGCATCTTTAGCATTATTTTACCGATATTTTACCGTATAGGCTCTGACGAACTTGCTTCAATTGTGCCTGCTCTTCACATTTTCTCCCGAAATACTCGGGCAGCTGGGAGCACCATGAACTCACACTCCTCCTCAATACAGAACCTCTGCTTATCAAAATTCATTTATCCCCAGAACTACTACTCTCTGGAATTCACTTCCTCGGAGTTGCTTCCCACAAACATTTAATCCACTTTTATTTAATTCCAGTTGTTATAAAGATTTTATGACTGGAGAGTGCCTTTAGGCACATGGACTTGTTTTTTTTAATTTCCTTTGTTTTTCCTTCCTCCGTTCATTCTCAAAAAAAAAAAAAAAAAAAAAAAAATGCGGCCTTTCCTCTAACTTTCTCTCTGTTGAGCACCACGTTTCCTTCTCCAAACCTCACCTTTTTTTCTTAACTGAGACTCAGCTCTTTGAGGCAACTGATAGCAAACCCTTTTCTATATCCTCCTACTTTCTTTATAGTCATTTCAAAGCCAAATGTAGCTGCTGTGTATATGTACACAAAGATATATCTTGCTCTCATGTTCCTGAACTTGATTTTTCTGAATTCTCTACTCTCTGGCTTCGGTTTTCCTACCATTCTCTGACTAAATATATCTGTGCTGTTTACATATCCCCTAATTCTACCGACTATGAAAAATTCATCGATTATCTTACTTCTACGATGGAACACATCCTATCCGTTTCTTCTTTCTCTGAAATATCCATTCTAGGAGATTTCAGTGTTCACCGCCACCTTTGGCTCTCCTCTCCTTTCACTGATCCACCTGGTGAACAAGCCTACATCTTTCTATCCTTAATGACCTAGAGCAGCTTGTACAGCACCCTACCCGTATTCCTGACCGTCTTGGAGAGACCTCCGACATAACTGACCTCCTCCTTACAACTAATCCATCTGCTTACACTGTTAGTCTTTTCTCTCATTTGGGCTCCTCCAGTCTCAACCTTATTACACTAAACTGTCCTATCACTCCGGTACAGCCTGTGGACCCTCCAAAGAAACGTCGGTTGTGGCATCTTGGAGCTGCCGATTGGGAGGCCCTCAGGCAGTACTTCTTTGATTTTCCTTGGAATGATTATTGTTTCCACGGTTGAGAGCTTTGCGCATTACGAAGGTTATTCTCTCGGGCATGGAAGCATACATTCCTTTCGCATATTCTTTGACTAATGCAAGAAAGCCTTGGTTTAATCACGCTTGTTCTAATGCTGTCCGCAACAAGGAGAGGGCCTATAAAAGATACCAGACCCAACCCGCCTCTGAATCACGTCTTTTTTTATGTTTCTGCCCAGAATCGTGCTAAGTCTGTTCTTCTCTCTGCTAAAAATAATTTCATCCGTACTAAATCCTCTCAACTCTCCGATTCTTCACGCTTCTTCTGGCACCTTGCCAAAAACCTTTCTCACAACTTTACCTCATCATCCTTCCCTCCTCTTTTCTACTCTGATGGCTCTGTAGCTATTTCTGCTACTGAAAAAGCAGATCTCATCGTTCAGACTGTCTCCTTCAATTCCACCTTAGACGATTCCGGTGCTGTTCCTCCATCACTTCCCCCCTCTGACTTCCTCATGGCTGACATTAAAATTTCTTCAGCTGCTGTATTTTCTGCCATCATTGGCCTCAATACAAACAAGGATTCCAGGGGCCAGATGGGGTCCCTTCTGTTGTCCTCATGAACTGCGCTTCTGTGCTTACATCCTGCCTAGGTACTCTCTTGTCTTTGTCTGTCAACTTGTACCTTTCCTTCTTGCTGGAAGTTTGCTGTCATTCAGCCAGTCCCAAAGAAGGGTGACCATTCCCAACCCCTCTATCTATCGCCCAGTTGCATTAACATATAATGTCTCAAAAGTTTTCGAGTCTCTTCTTAACATAAAAATATTACAGCATCTTTCCCATCATAACCTTCTTTCTTTATTGTCAGTATGGGTTCCGTCAGAGACGCTTCACTGATGATCATCTCACCAACCTTCCAGACTCTTGGTCATCCTTCTTTCGGGACTGCAGCTGAGGCTTTGCCATTGCACTTGACGTCCCAAAGGCTTTCGATCGAGTCTGGCATAAATCTTTAATTTCCGCACTGTCCTCTTACGGTTTCTATCCTTCTAACTGTGCCTTCATCTCTAGCTTCCTTTCTGATCGCACTATAGATGCTGTTGTAGACTGCCACCATTCTTCTCCTAGATCTATCAACAGTGGTGTTCCTCAGGGCTCTGCCCTATCACCAACTCTCTTCGCTTTATTCATGAAGGACCTTCTAAGCTGTACTAACTCTATCCACTCTTCGCTGATGATTCCACCCTTCACCTTTCGATTCGGCTCTTGCAACGTCCATCTCAACAGTTACTTCATCAAACTAGGGATGAGGCTATGGCACATCTAATGTCTGACTTGGCTTGTATCTCTGACGGGGGTAAAAATAATCCTATTGTTTTTAATGCATCAAAGATTCAGTTCTTACACCTATCAACCCGACAAAATCTTCCACAGGAATACCCACTAATGTTTAATAATATCCAGCTTAATCCTACATCATCTTTAAACATACTTAGGGTTTCATTCTCTCGGGACTTATCTTGGAAAGATCATATTCCACCACTTGTAAAATCTGCTTTCAAGACATTAGGTGTGCTAAGCCGTTCCTTCTTTACCTCTGCATAGTCGTTGACTTTATACACGGGTCTTATTCGCCTCTGTGTAGAGTATAACTCTCATGTGGGGGGAGGCTCCCCACGTACAGCTCTTCTCAATAGGGTGGAATCAAAGGTTTTTAGTCTCATTAACTCTCATCCTCTTACTGGCTCTCTTCAACCTCTGTCTCTTTGCCGCACTTTTGCATCTTTATCTCTTTTCTATCGCTATTCAATGGTCACTGCTCCTCTGAACTGTCTGCTTGCATCTCACTACCTCTACGAAGGGCGCGTGGCACCCGTTTAGCAACAAACTCTCATCCCTTTTCTGTCCAACTCTCTAATACAAGAGTTAACCGTTACTCCCAGTTCTTCATTTATCCAACAGGTCAACTCTGGAACTGTCTCCCTATGTCTGTATTTCCTACCTCCTGTGATCTCCAGTCTTTCAAACGCAGTGTGTCCAGGAATCTCGAAATGAACAGATCTTGAATTTGGCTCTTTTTGTATTGTTTTTGTTCTTTTCTTGGAAGGAACGGTTTGTGGGCTCCTGGCCTTTGGTTCCTTCTTTCTTGCATTAAATCACACACACACACACACACATACACACACACACACACACACACACACACATTTTGTCCTCACGAGTGAGCAGCACAATATGCCCAATTACACACTGCACAACCAGCCAACTGCGCGGCAAGGCCGCCTGCTTATACTTATAGACTCATGGCCAACCCCTCTAGAACATTATATAATTTTCTCAAACAGTCCGAGACCTTCTGGAACATTCCAGAATCTTTTAGAACCCTTTCTAACCATTTAGACCCTCCTAGAACATTCTACTGTACAGTCTCCATTTCTCTCGAACCGTCTGTACCAGGGGTTGGCAACCTTTGATGGACTGGGGGCTGGATCTGCTCTGTCTCTAATTGGCTTGCCAGATGTTTTGAACTTGTTAAAGATTACATCCCCTCTCCTCCAATTATTATAATAATAATAATAATAACAATTTCAACAACAACAACAACAATAATAATAATAATAATAAAAATAATAATAATAATAATAATAATAATAAGAAGAAGGAGAAGAAGACGGAGAAGAAAAAGAAGAAGACGAAGAAGAAGAAGAAGAAGATGATGATGAATATGAATATGAATATATAGGAATACCCTTTCATAAGAATAACATTTATTCAAAGTATATTTCCTATAATTATACTGAACACATTTTTTTATAAAACTGTTGCACTCGAAACAAAAGAAACAACTTTCACTGAAACAAGTTATCATCATGTGTAGCAGAAATATTCAAAGTAGTTCCTAAGAGGTAACACACTGGGCAAAATTTTTTTTGTATATCTGGCAGTGCTTGATCATCTGGGCGCTGGTGCTGCATGTCAGCCTCCTAATCTGAGCACAATTTTGTTCGAAAACACACTTTTTCGAACAAACTAACTCTAGTATTTTGCCATAGTGATTAACAGCCAGTAAAACTTACTGGTTTTTCACTTAGGTGAAAAACGGAAATATTTTTGTGAATTTGGCGGGAGGGTCAGATTAGGTTTATGGGCCAGGTTATGCCCGTGGACCGTAGGCTGCCGACTGCTGGTCTATACCCTCTTAAAAGTTCACGTTTAGAGCGACCTCCAAACGTTGTCAGATCGGCTTCATTTTTTACATGTTATTATGCAATGATATTGATTAAGGGCATCTTGTGTCTGAATAAATATACGCTATGTGAATTTTCAGTATATAATCATGGATCACCCTAATACATAATTATACTCGTATACTCGTACGTATCTCTCTCTCTCTCTCTCTCACACACACACACACTAGTGATGTATCGGATACCAAATTTTAGAGCTCCGCGGAGGCGGAGGCGGAGCCGGATATCTATTGCTCATAAAATGCGGTTGCGGATAAAACTGCGGAGGTTAAGATACTAATTTTTGCGGGTGCGGACACAACTGCGGATTATTTTTACCTCCTTGTCCGAGGTTGCGGACGCGGACGCGGATTTTTTTTACACATATTACAGTACATTTATGCAGTATAAAGTGACGGGTTTCAGCCACACTTAAGTGTACACTTAAGTGTGTTACCAGGATGCGGGACGGGGACCCAACTCGTCATGCATCATAGATAAATAGATCACTGCCACCTTGTCCGAAATTTGATTCCTGTCTGTACACCGTGGAACTGCTGCTGACTGTATACTGAGAGTCACCGGTAAATTATGGTTTGATATATGCTGATTTGGAGAGAGAGAGAGAGAGAGAGAGAGAGAGAGAGAGAGAGAGAGAGAGAGAGAGAAAAGGAACAATGAGAGACGGAGGGAGGAAGAGAGCTAATAGAGAAGAAAACAGAAAGAGGACGAGGGACTCGTAGGTGAGAGGAACAAACAGGAGAGTTGTGGATGAAATGGAGAGAGAAAATGAATATGTCAAAAAGAGAAAGGAGAAATATTGGATGGGTGGAGATCAGCAACCTCTGTGGTTCTTTGACGCGTAGGCGGATTGTTGTGCGGAGCTTTTATTACCTGAGAACGCGGTGGCGGATAAAGATGCGGAGCTTATGTTGTCTGAGGACGAGGACCCGGATAGTAATGCGGACATTATTTTCACTGGGGAGGCTCCGCGGAGGCGGAGGCGGATGTGGATGTCCGATACATCACTAACACACACACACACACACACACACACACACATATATATATATATATATATATATATATATATATATATATATATATATATATATATATATATATATATAAATGTGAGCGAATTCAGTGCAAGAATTATCGTGGCATAAGTTTACTGAATGTGCTAGGGAAGGTATATGGAAGAATTATTATAGAGAAAGAAACAGAGATATCAGAAGTCCTTAAAAGAGCAGGGTGGATTTAGGAGTGGCAGAGGATGTGTGGATCAAATATGTGCAGTAAGACAGATAGTGGAGAAGGCTTGTGAGAAGGATTGTAAGGTGTGTATGTCATTCATAGATTTGGAAAAAGCATACGACAAAGCAGACAGTGAAGGATTGTGGAAGGTTTTCCGCATGTACGGTGTAGACGGTAAGCTGCTAGGTAACGTCAAGAGTTTTTTTTTATGGTACTGAAGCATGTGTAAGGTTAAATGGGCATCTATGTGAATCGTTCACGATCGGTGTGGTAGTGCGACAAGGTTGTGTGATGTCCCCGTGGTTGTTCAGCATCTATACGGATGGGGTGCTGATAGGAGTAAAAACACGAGTAATGGAGAGGGGGATGACGTTGGTAATGAATGGTGATGAATGGAATATCTCAAATTTGTTGCAAGCTGATGATGCAGTACTACTTGCAAATACCGGCTAAGAACTTGGTAGACTAGTGCAGAGTTTTGCTGATGTCTGTGGGTGTAAATGTAGAAAAGAGTAAAGTGATGGTTATTGAGAGAGAAGGTAACTCCCATTGCGATGTTACAGTGAATGGAGAGACTGGAATTCGTGAGAGAATTCAAATACCTGGGTACAGTGATAGAAAAGAGATGAAAATGTTCAATAGAAGTGGAAAGTAGAGTGACACAAGGAAGGAAAGTAGCTGGTGCAATGAAGGCCTTTATAAGAAACAGAGGCTTGAGTGTTGCAGCTGCACGAGGCTTACATGAAGGAGTGTTAATGTCATCTTTAAATTATAGATGTGAGACTTTGGTATGGCATGAAAATGAAATTTCAGGAGTGGATGGGACTGCTGAGAAATGTATGTGGAGTACAGAGAGTGGATAGGATACGAAATAATGTGATTCGTGAAAAATGTGGACTGATGAAGTCTGTGGACACGAGAATTGAAGAGAGTGTACTGAGATTCAGTAGTCATTTAGAGAGAATGGATAACGTTAGAGTGGTGAAAAAGGTATATCTGAGAGAATCTGAAGGAGAGAGGAGGGGAGGTAGGCCAAGGAGAAGGTGGAGGGATATGATGGATGAGTGTGTGAGGAAGAGAGGTTTGGAAGTAGGTGAGGCTAGGGGACTCACAACACAGCAAACTGGCTGAATGAATATTATGAGGGGCAGCGCATGATCAGGGAATTGGCACCACTTTTTAACGTGACAGCGTCCGGATTGACTGTATAAGATACGTTTGTGTGAAGATACAGAACGTGTTGAATGTTTTTGGCGTATCAGATAGAGCCAGGATTCCAGGGGCTTGAATGGCAACTGAATGGAAACGTGGCCCATTGGATTGGGCAAATCTGGGCTGTCTGGACATTGCTACTCCTCACCCTGCCATGGGAGGTCCGGATGATGATGATGATGTGGCGGGGGGAACACAATCTGGCCGCACTATGGGGTGGTACGACTACTCTGCGGCCAGGTTGTGTTAGGAAGAATACTGCCACCGTATTCCCTGCATGTCGTAAAAGGCGACTAAAAGTGGCGGGGTGAGGGGACTAGGGACCCCCTCCTCTGTTTTTTAGTTCCTAAAAAGAGACAGGCCAGAGAAAGGGATGGGAGATGGAGTTATCCCCGTACCCTAAAGATTGGGTCTATGAAAGTGCGTGGATGTAGTACGATTGAGGCTAAAAGGGAGGAGATTGGGAGAATGTTTGTGAGAAGAAAGTTGGATGTGTTAGCTTTGAGTGAAACGAAGATGAAAGGGAAGGGTGAGTCTATGTTTGGAAGTGTGAATGGGAAGATTGTCAGGTGTTGATAGAGGACGGGCAAGAGAAGGTGTGGCCTTGTTAGTGAGTCCGGAAGTACAGCAGTGTGTTATTGAATGGAAGGAGGTGTCATCGAGACTGATGTGGGTGAAAGCGAAATTTGAACGTGAGTTGTGGGTGTTTGTGAGTGCATATGGGCCTGGTAGTGAAAGGGATGAAGAAGAGAGGGAGTCTTTCTGGAATGATGTTGATGAGTGTCTACAGAGTTTTGGAGCGAATGTGAATGTGGTAATGATGGGAGATCTGAATGCTAGAGTGGGAAATGTAG
>NC_137051.1:31497461-31587461 GCF_032717465.1 Coenobita brevimanus | reverse complement strand
AAGTCAAATGGTTTCATGTACCCAGGCAACCATTTACTATTCTGGGTGGTAATCATATGACCGGGGTTTTTGGCCGGGTTAAGTGTCCCCCAGATTCCCCTGTCTAAAATCATTTAATTATGGCCAATGTTTCAGAGAGCCTCGGAGGGCCCAATACCTGCCAGGGTTCCAACCAAATGGGCAGATTTGTATGGCCATGTGGAATGTGAGAGGCGTGAGTGAGGAGAGCATGAGGGTGGAAGTGGTGAATGTGTTCAAGAGTGCGAGATATGCCATGATGGCATTGTGTGAAAGAAAGATGAAAGGGTGTGAAGTGGAGGAGTGGGAGGGTGTGAAATGTGTAAGATCGGGCATGAATGGGCGAGGAAGATTCAAGGAGGGAGTTGATTTGTTGATGAATGAGGTGTGGCAGAGCGGAATGAGGGATTACAAATGTGTCAGCTAGAGGTGTACAGTTTGTATGTCAAATTCAAGTTTGAGAAGTGGCGGTGACTAGCGTATGCACCGTGCGAGTGCAGGAGTGAGAGGTTTGGGGATGAGCTAGATGAAGCGGTGGGAGAAATGCCAAGGAGCTATTAAGTGATCGTAATGGGCGATATAAATGGAACAGTAGGAACTGGTCCCCAGGATAACATAATGGGTTGTAATGAAGTACCAGGAGAAAATGATAATGGGAAGCAACTGAAGGATATGTGTCAGGAAAGGAGGTTGTGCATTTGTAAGTCGTATTTCGAACACCAAGATGCACATAAATGTACATGGTATAGAGGGAACGGAGATCGTGTTGAAAGGAGTCTGATTGATTATGTGCTCGTGGAGAAGTCGATGCTGAGAATGGTTGCTGATATGAGGGCCGTGAGAGGACGATGTGGAGGTGTGTCATATCAAATGATTGTGGTATGCAAATCAAGCTGAGAGGAGTGAGGTGGACTAGGAGAGAAGGGAGCAGTCAGCGAGAAAGACTGAAAGTCGAGAAGCTGAGGATCAAAGAAATGGCAGATGACTACAGGATCAAAGTAGGGGAGGAGGAGTTACAATCAGTGAATTGGAATGAAATGGATCTGGTCAGCCTGTGGAATGCATATAGTGATTGGTTAGTTAGAAATGCTAAAGCGATGTGTGGTGTGGCAAGAGTTACAACAAAACAGAAAGGTACGGCATTGTGGGATGAAGAGGTTAAGAGAGCAGTGGAGGAAAAGAGGAAGTAGTGGCTAAAGTGGTTACGGGACAAGGGTTCAATTGAAAGAAAAACTGAATATATTGAGAGCAAGAAACACGAAAAGAGACTAGTGAAGGGGAAAAAAAAGGAGGTAAACGATGATCTAGGGAGAAAAATGAATGCAAACTACTCTGAAAATAGGAAGTTATTCAGGAAAGAAGTGCAAAAATGTAGAAGTGAAAGCGGAAAGAAATGTGATGGTGTGAAGGATGTAGGTGGTAGATTATTAACCCATGAGGATGAAATAAGGACCAGATGGAATGAATATTTTGAAAGCCTGATGAATGGGAATAGAGAGAGCAGAGCGGCTGTAAACATGATTGGTTTTTGGGGTGTGCAGAGAAGGAATGCAGGAAACTTGACCCTCGCACAGGTGAAGAGTGCTGTGAAGCGGCTGAAAAATAGGAAAGCAGCTGGGGTTGATGAGGTGTAATGGAGAGAGTGTAATGAAGTGCTTGTTGAAGATATGTAAGAAGGCATGGATGAGTGAAACTGTGCAAGCACAGTGGAAAAAGGCTGTGATTGTACCCCTGTACAAAAATAAAGGTGAGCAAAGTGAGTGCAAGAATTATCATAGCATAAGTTTATTGAGTGTGGTAGGAAAGGTATATGGAAGAATTATAGACAAAGAGAGATATAAGAAGTCCTAGTGACTGATGAACACGGTGGCTTTAGGAATGGCAGAGGATGTGTAGATCCAATATTTGCAATGAGACAGAGAGTAGAGGAGGCTTGTGAGGACTGTAAGTTGTTTTTGGCATTCGTGGATCTAGAAAAACCGTACGACAAAGTAGACAGAGAAGGATTGTAGAAGGTTTTGGGCATGTTCGGTGTAGTTGGTAAGCTGCTAGGTGCTCTCAAGAGTTCCTGTGATGGTAGTGAATGCGTATGTAAAGGTTAATGGGCACACAATCGGTGTGGGCGTGCGACAAGGTTGTGCGATGTCCCCATGGTTGTTCAATATATATATGGATGGGGTGATGAGAGAAGTAAAAACACGAGTAATGGAGAGGGGGATGGCGTTGGTAATGAATGGTGATGGATGGAATATCTCAAATTTGTTGTATGCTGATGATGCAGCGCTACTGTACTTGCAAATACCGGACAAGAACTTGGTAGACCAGCGCAGAGTTTTGCTGATGTCTGTGGGCGTCGTGTCTTTGAGAGTAAATGTAGAAATGAGCAAAGTGATGGTTACTGAGAGAGAAGGTGACTCCCCAGTGCGATGTTATGGTGAACGGAGAGAAACTGGAATTGGTGAGAGAGTTCAAATACCTGGGTACAGTGATAGAAAAGAGAGGAAAATGTTCAATAGAAGTTGAAAGTAGAGTGACACAAGGAAGGAAAGTAGCTGGTGCAATGAAGGCCTTTATAAGAAACAGAGGCTTGAGTGTTGCAGCTGCACGAGGCTTACATGAAGGAGTGTTAGTGCCAACTTTAACATGTGGATGTGAGACTATGGTGTGGCATGAAAATGAAAAGTCAAGAGTGAGAGCAGTGGAGATGGGACTGCTGAGGAATGTATGTGTAGTACAGAGAGTGGATAGGATACGAAATAATGTGATTCATTAAAGATGTGGACTGAGGAAGTCTGTGGACACAACAATCGAAGAGACTGTACTGATATGGTATGGTCATTTGGAGAGAATGGATAACAATAGTGGTGAAAAAGGTATATCGGAGCGAATTTGAAAGAGGGAGGAGGGGAGGTAGGCCAAGGAGAAGGTGGAGGGATATGGTGGATGAGTGTGAGAGGAAGAGAGGTTTGGAAGTCGGTGAGGTTAGGGGACTGACAGGAGATCGAGCTGGCTGGATGAATGTTGTGAGAAGAGGTACATGATAAGGGATTTGGCACCTCTTTTTAACGTGACAGCGCCTGGACTGACTCAGTCGGATACGTCTGTGTTAAGCTACAGAACTTGGTGAATGTTTTTGGCGTATCAGAGAGAGCCAGGATTCTGGTTGAATGAATGGAAGCGTAGCCAGTTGGACTGGGCAAATTTGAGCTGTCTGGACACTGATACTCCTCACCCAGCTCTTAGGTGGGAAAGGAGGTCCGAATGATGATGATTATATATATATATATATATATATATATATAGTCTTCCTACATACCATACACCTCTTATATATATATATATATATATATATATATATATATATATATATATATATATATTCCTCCTACATACCATACACCTCTTCATGTCACCACTTCGGCGCTAACACCCACCGTCCATAATGAATATATGCTAGGGCTCTCTCATACAGGACTGGTGTGTTGGTATTAGCGGGGGTATTTTTACGACATGTCGGCGAGTCTTCTGGTAGATCAGTAAAGCCTGATTTAATGAAATTCAAATCTTTAAACTGTTCCCCGCCCCAGCGGGGATTTGAACCTGGGTCCATTCGAACGGCAGGCCACGTCTCTACCGATTGAGCCATATATATATATATATATATATATATATATATATATATATATATATATATATATATATATATATATATATATATATATATATATATATATATATATATATATATATATATATATATTCACTTAGAAGCCTCTGTGGTTCAGTGGTAATGTGTGCGTTTTCGTATACTGAAGAACGAGGGTTCGCACCCCGCCAGGGTAATAAACTTTGGGAACATTCTTCTCGCCACGTACTGCTTTGGTGGACACAAGGGGTGCTGTGGTTGAACCAGTGTCGCATACTATAAAGTATGCTTGCACCCAGTTGGCTTGCGCGGGCTGATTACGAGTACACTTGGTTCACAAACTACACACACATCCAAAGCCACTACAACACAACAATTACACATACAAGCACTTCTCACCCTACATGCAAACTCTACCAGACAGCCTAAGCCACTTGGTAGAGATACGTAGGCTGTATCGTCCTCACTTCGGTCGGGATGGGCCGGTCCTGCAGTGGACACGCAAACGGCTGATGAGGTGAGATGAGATCACCTAGGCTGCTTCCCCGAAGGAAAGGGAGGTAGCCGAGACAGACGACACACTCCCAATTTACTCATCCACTCAAACACACACACACACACACACACACACACTCATATATATATATATATATATATATATATATATATATATATATATATATATATATATATATATATATATAGAGAGAGAGAGAGAGAGAAAGCATACAGAGAATAGCAGGCTGTAATGGGCAAAATAAATAGCTAAGGAAGAGGTGCTAGAAGCCTCCTAAGCTCTGGAAAATACGACCCATACGTCCCTTACAGGCTTAACGCCATCGTTCTCCTGTTGTACGTACAGAGGAATTTGGGAAGAATAGCATTTCCTTTATTTCTCTAGTTTTTTGTTTGACTTCAGAGTTTCAATATATCTTAAGAAACTTACTCCTCGCAGGCTCCTCGTGTAACTGCGAGTTTGAGCTCTGCGGTAAATCACGTAATATCCCTCGTGCTGCTTCCTTTTTTACTTTCGTCTTAAGATCCTTAGATTAGATGCGCTGGGACTGGATTTATAAATTCATCTAAGCTAAAGTGGCGTATAAAGCTGCTAGTATATAACGAATACGTTCGCCTTCTCTCATACAAATACCAAAAACTATACAGCCAAATTAGAGCAAGGTTTAAGTTAAAAATGAGACAATGTAAAGATCTGTGAAAATAGTTAACTGTTACGAAGACCTTCTTAACCTGCAAATTATCTGGCATTCTTCGTAAACTAGTATTAAAAATGACATTCCATAAGAAATATGATGTAGGAATAGCAGTGTACCAAAAAACCTTAAGAACAGGTGATGACAATGAAACGACATGCAGTCCCATCGCAACATTTTATATGGGACACTTACAATGCGTGGGTGATTAATTACAGATTTTGGGTGCGCTTATGCTGCATCATACCAGCACGTTATTAAGTTTAAAAAATGGAGATGAGATTACACGTTGTTCTGCTGTCTCGCCTTTGTTCCGATAGGTTTTGACGCAACGCCATCCCTGTGTATTCATGCATTTAATGACCTTTTTTATATATATATATATATATATATATATATATATATATATATATATATATATATATATATATATATATATATATATATATATATATATATATATATTTTTAAGCCTCTGAGTGAGAAAGCCATTTTTTTTTTTTTTTTTTACAACATATCCAACTTGTGAGTGTCGTAGAAGTGAAGAGATTAATGAGGACTCTATCCCGCTTCCGTTCGAAAAGCCTATCTTGAAGTGAATTATATCTTTTGGAGATAATAACAGGAAGAAGCACTGAGAGACACAACACTTACGCCTTGCCATCAGTCTATAACCAAACATTTTCCCTAGCTCAGTGACCTTGACCTTTGACTGATCGTTCTCAATCTTGAAATACTTCATTCTGGCTTGGTCAATAACCTCTCCACTAATGTTGGTCCAAACTGAATCAGTATTGTTTAAGGTGACCTTGTCGTGTGTCCTTGACCTTCGACCTATTGTTATCATAAGTGAACAGTAAAAGCTTTAGCTGACCTAAATCATTCAACAAAGGTCGACCTGAACTAAATGAAAAATCTCATTGATTTTAAGGCCGAAAGTATGCCACTGTCCTGTGACCTTAAATGTTGACCCATTGTTATCAAAAATGAACCACGTCACCCGTTACTCACCATCTACCCTTCCATCAACTTTATTAAAAACGGATAAAAAAGATAAAAATTAACATACCGACCTACTAACTGACCCTTTTCTGGCAATATCTACCGTGCCTCGGGCCCCATGGAAAATGAAGCCCTACTGCAAAAAAAAAAAAAAAAAAAAAAAAGCAAGCCGATTGGCTTCGTCATTTAAGAGTTAGAGGGATCTAAGAAAGAAGAAAAATATGGTGAAATCGGGCTTTTTGTAGATTGTCTTCTAGCAAATTAACATCATGTTTTAGCCACTTAGGAGATTTAAGTAAAGAAAAGAATGAGGATAAAAGCAAGAAAAAATTATGCCACTGTATGTTGGTATTATGAAGGATAATGCAAGTTAAGGCTCATGGGCGCGTCTAAACTATCCCTGCGTAGCGCGTCTACTGACGTTTATGACCTGTGGACATAGAGTTGTAAATAAAATAGAATCTTGATATTTTTCTACCTCAGACTTGGTGTGCCGTCTCGCCTATTCGGAGTAACTCCATCAATCCAGTGATGTACTTTATTTTATTCTTGCCACATTCAGATGATTATGTTCAGCTTAGGAAGAAAAATCAGGCTGTGAAGGGATTACTGAAGACAGTCTCTAACCCTGATGCTACTAAAGGTCTCTCTAAAGCTTAGCAAGTCGTCTAGATGGAGAAAGAAGAGAGTAAAGATGAAGTCCTCGGGCTGAAGGGGTTAAGCGAAAGGGTCTGCAAAAATACGAGTAATTAAAACTTGGCCATCTCATTTAACGTCTTAGACTCCCAGGAATTACAAATTGTGTGTGTGTGTGTGTGTGTGTGTGTGTGTGTTTTCCTTTGTAGAGGCGGTACAGACATAATTTGCCAGGGTGTGGTACTGCAAAGTGAAGGTGATCCATTTACCCCTTGACAGACCCGGTGGTGTTCCTCATCTTTCTCTGCTCGGTCGTCTTGTTATGCGACCACGAGGTTATTTAAGAGTGCACGTGCTATTCATCCGGAGGACTGTCCGTGAAGCTTATCATGCAAGCCGGAGATCATACGTTTCTTCCATTAATTCCAGTACTCCTTTTTCACCTGTTTATAGACGCATTCGTAAAATTCGCGGCAAACATTTAGCGCCACCATCCTCCGTCCTTCACTTGCAGATGCTTACTTGGTTGCTAATGTTTTAAGACAGTATTTTAGTTACGTTAGCATAGATTCTTATTTATCTCTGTTATTCCATTCCATTTTAATCTGTTTCTAAAAGGCGGTCATTAGTCTTTCATTTGTCCTCCAATAAACCATATAATGCTTCTAGTTACCCTATGAGTTGATCTCTGTTCTGCCTTCGTGGAACAACGCTTGTGAGGGTTTTGATGGAGTATATTATTGTATGTTACATCACCATTCTCCCCAAGCTTTCTTTTTCTTGTTGGTCATTTGAATTTGAAGTGAAGAGTTTTTCTCTTCGTGCTTTTCAAAATGCTCTCGATCTCCCCTTCCTCAAGCCAGGAAAAGAGGATCACCTTCCCCAGGACAACCGTCCCATTGCCCTTACCATTTGTCTCTGCAGGTTGGTAGAAGGTATAGTAAATCATCGTCTGATGTGGCTGTTGGAATCTAAGCAACATTTATCAGATTCTCAGTTAGGCTTCCGGGAAGCTTGTAGTTCCCCTGATTCCCTCCTTAATTTGGAGACATATCAGTTTTGCTTTGTTACTCCTCAGACTGTATTTGTCATTTTCTTTGATCTTGAGAAGGTGTATGATACTGGGTGGTGATATATCTTGCATGTGCTTCAGGCTAGCGGCACTGATGGCAATCTGAGTGTCATGCTTCGCAATTTTCTGTACGCCCATTCTTTTAGGCTTTGAGTGGACAATACTTATTCAGATGATTTCCCTCAGTAGGAAGGTGTTCCACACGGTTGTGTTATTACCACTACTCTCTTTTTCTATCAACGGTTAATGGTATCGTCTCCTCTCTCCCAGTGGCGTTCAGTCTTTTTTGTATGATGATATTTTTGATATTTATGCTTCTGACTGGTATCTCAACACTAAATGCCGTTATTCAGTTTGTTATTTCTGCTGCCATTACTTGAGGTACCAATCACGGTTTTCACTTTTCTTTACCAAAGCTTATGCTGTTACTGTTACTCGTTTCTGTTTAATTCCTATTCTCCTCTTTCCTTTATGGCACTCCTGCCTCATCCATACAGAGCCTCAGCTTCTTTTCTTAGTTTAGTTTTGACTCACGATTCACTTGGGCAGATCATATCTCGTCCTCGAAAGTTTCAGCTTTGCAAGCAACGTCTACGTCTGTTACAAATTTTGTTGTAGGTGGTGTGGGGTGCTGAGCGTACTTCTTTCCTTCCTCTACAAATTGTTCTTGCTCTCTTCAAGCTTGAGTGTGGCTGTCAGATGTACTCCTCTGATTCTGTTACCCACTTGCAGAAACTTGACTTTGTCCGTATTGGTTTGCCTTTGACACTTAGTGCTTTTAAATCTTCCCCTGTGGAGAGTCTTTATGCTGAATCTGCGGCTCATCTCTTTTCCAGGGCAGAGCTCTTCTCTGTCTCCGTACTTATACCAACCAGCGTCGATTTCTGTCTTCCTTTGTAGCTTACTTACTCTTCCCTGCTCTGTTTCACATCATTTTTCTTCTCACCCCTGCATTATGCCACCTTTTCTTGTTTGTGTCCAGTATCTGCTTGCTCACTCATGTCTGTCCATTAGAAATGTGTTCTCTCATTGCCCTTGTCTCTTTCCACCTTTGATTCTTCCACAGCCAGCCATTGGTCCTTCTGTTTAGCATTGTTCGAAACCGTTACCTCACCACTTTTAATCTACTTACAGTTTTACACTCATCTTTCTGATCACTTTTGTGCTGTGCCATCCTTATAGCCTATACACAGACTGATCCAAAATTTCAGGTGGCACCGGGTTTGCAGCTTTTTTTTTTTTTCCCTGGCTCCTCATATCAATTTCGTTTTCCCTCCCGTGCTCGTATTTGAATGGCAGAACTGTTGTCGAGGTGGCAACAGTCAAGCACTTATGTTAACCACCCTGACCAGGTCGACGCCAACATGTGTGGTGCGGTAGTTTACGACACCATTAAGCAAATGGGCCAGCAGTGTTCCCATGCCCCAGGCCCACCTTGTACACCTGTCAGTCTTGGTCAAAGGCCAAGGCCTGGGCATGACGAAAAAGAGGGAAATGGAGAAGAGGACACAACTGCTACACACAGAGTGCTGTGGGTTACTTAAGGAGACACAACTACCACACACAGAGTGTTGTAGATTACTTACGGAGGCATACAAAACCATCAAAAATAAGCATCATGAAGAGATTAGAACAGAAATTCAAGGTCTCATCAGACAACGGGACACACTGCGACACTCCCCAACACCCCATACACAAGACACCATGCAACAAATACAAGAGCTCAACACTCAGATAAACAGTAAAATATCAGAACAGCAAACACTAAACTGGAAAAATTACCTCCAAACACTTGACCACAAAACAAACATCAGCAAACTCTACAAAACACTAAACAGCATCACACTTTCCAACAGCAACAGCACACAATCACACTCTGCCATCACAACAACAGACACCATACCCTCAAACAAACAACAAGCAAACACTCTCATCAATCACTTTTCACAAGTCAGCCATCTAACCCCCCATCCGGAAGACCGACGTATCATCAGACGTAAAAGACAGTTCCCCACAGACCCAGACTACGCACCTTTCACTAACAACCAGACGAAGCACATCATTAACAACCTCAAGGACTTATCTGCCTGTGGACCAGACAACATAAGCAACATTCACCTTAAACACCTAAGACCACAAGGCATACAAGCACTCACCAACATATCAAACTACAGTTACTCACACAACATAATACCCAGCATCTGGAAGCATGGCAATATCATCACTATCCCTAAACCCAACAAAGACCCCACGTTACCCTCCTCACATCGCCCCATCACACTCCTCTGCACCCCCTCTAAAGTCATTGAACGACTGATACTACAACTAGTCACACCTCACATTCCCCTAGCCCAGTCACAACATGGCTTTAGGCCACTACACTCCACAAACACCCTTCTTACAGACCTTACACAGAGAGTTTTCGATGGCATGAATTCAGCTAGGCCACCACAGAGAACACTCGTAGTCACACTAGACATTAGCAAAGCTTTTGATGCCATCCCCCGCCACAACCTCACAAACATAATACTCAACACAAACATGCACAATAACACAAAAAGATGGCTGGCAAACTACTTAGCAGGCAGATGTGCACACGTAACATTTGCCGATCAGTCTTCTAACATCAGAAACTTCACAAACGGCGTTCCCCAAGGATCTGTTTTGTCCCCTACAGTCTTTAATCTATACATGCACGACGTACCCACACCCCACACGCCACAGATACACATAGCTTCCTATGCAGATGATATAACACTTACATGTACACACCAAAACGCAAACACAGCTGCACTCATCATTCAACCTTACCTCAAGACACTACACGAATGGTTCACCACAAACAGGCTCAAAATAACCCCAGCCAAATCTACAGTGACTCTTCTCACAAACTGGACAGCAGAACACAGTCACATCCCACACCTCACCATAAACAACACTCCTCTATCACACACACACACACACACACACAAAATCCTTGGTGTAACATACAATACATCAATGTCATTTAAACAACACATCACAAACATTAAAAATAAAATAACACCAACACTCAATGCTTTGAGGTCACTTGCCCATACAACATTCGGACACAACAAAGAAACCACCACCACAGTATACAAACAATATATACGTTCAGTGATGAAATATGCAAGCCCTGCCTGGGCTTCTAACCTAACCAAAACACACTACAACACTCTACAGACCATACAGAACAAGGCCCTAAAAATAATCACAGGCTGCACAGCAACTACAGCCACAGACCACCTACATCAAGAAACCAAAGTCCTCAAAGTCAAGGATCACCTAGACATGAGAGGCACCCAGTTTCTTGCTGCAGCCTCCACAAACCTACAACATCCACTACAGTACATGGCAGCACATCCACCTACACCAAGGAACATCAAAACAACACCCAGCACACGATACCATACACAAATACTGTCATCTCTCCCCCCTCGCCCACCTCAGACCAGCTTCCAGAAGAATATCCACACTCAGATCACTCGCCGCTCCATTCAGTCACTTAAAGACAACACACAGCTGTATGCACGGCCTCCTGACATCCACCCTTCTGAATCCTATCTTCCTCGTGAGGACAGGGTCCACATGGCCAGGCTGAGATGTGGGCACCATCCAGCCCTCTTAAGCTACCAGAAGAGGCTGGATGACTCCGTCACTGATGCCTGTCCAGGATGCAACACAGCACCCCATACTATTAAGCACATTATGGAAGACTGCATTGCACACAATCACCTACGCCAACAACACAACATACACTCTTTGAGAGCTCTGTGGGAAAGCCCGGTCTCGGCCATGGCCTTCCTAAGGGACTCGGGGCTGTTCGGCCAGACTGCCTAGGGAACAACTACTACTACTACTACAAAAGCACAGGAATCATGAGGAACTGTAGCGAAGACTTAGAGAAGATGGGAGACAAGGAAAATCACAGAAGAGGGAGGAAGTATCTATCTATCTATTGCCAGACGCCTCAATCCTGTTTGGGGTGGCCACAAACAAAACGCCTGCACGTCGCCCTGTCCCCCACCATTTCACTGCCCTACTCCCAACTCACACCCCCCTCTCTCATATACCTCTCCATCCCATCCCTCCATCTCATCCTCGGCCTCCCCCTCCCTCTTCCCCCCTCCACCTCATTCACATACACTCTCTTCGTCAGTCTTTCACCCTCCATCCTCTCCACATGGCCAAACCACCTCAGTGTGTTCCTCATAACGCTTCCTATCACATCCACATCCACACCACAACGCTCCTTTATATCCTCATTCGTCAGCCTGTCTCTCCATGTGACTCAACAGGCTCCTCTTAAATAACTCATTTCCACTGCTCTCACTCTTGACTTGTGTCTTTCCAACAACGTCCAAGCTTCACTTCCATACGTTAGAGTTGGTATCACAATACTGTCATGTAGTAACTTTTTCACTTCCCTGTTTCTTATCACTGCTCTCAAAGAACCAGCAACCTTTCTTCCCTGCTGTACCCTTTCAAGCACTTCATCTTCCAAACCTCCATCCTTACTCATCACACCACCCAAGTACTTAAACGTACTCACATTTTCCAATTCCTCACCATCCAACCTCGCTGTACATTCACTGACTTCACCTCTCTCAAAGACCATCACTTTACTCTTCCCTACATTCACCTTTAGATTTCGTTTCATACACGCTCTCCCAAACTCATCCACCAAGCCTTGCAACTCCCCTACGTCTTCACTCAACAACACAGTATCATCTGCAAACAACAGTACAGGGAGTTTCCAAACACTATCCTCTCTCACCAGGGCCACTCCAACATCCACTACCCTACCTTGTACATCTTTTATTACCCCATCCATGTACAGATTGAACAATCATGGCGACATGACACATCCCTGTTTCAACCCAACCTTCAAAGAGAAAAATTCACTTAGTTCACCATCCACACGCACTGCGGCCTTAACACCATCATACATACTCTTCACAGCATTCAACAACTTCCCATCTACTCCATATATTCTTATTACTTTCCACAATCCTTGTCTATCCACCCTGTCATATGCTTTCTCCAAATCCATGAAAGTAAAGAGTGAAAATAGGAGGGGACAGAAAACATGCCAGGGTACTTGACGCCCTTGCTGCAGGCCAGACTCTTGTGAAGTACCAAGGATCCTTGGAGGGCATAAGGTGAGAAACAGGGGCTATGAGAGAGTGCAATACTCAAGGGCATCATTAATTTTAGTAAGAGGTCACGAGAAATTTACCCATAAATGCATCATTAATTATAGTAAGAGGTCACAAGAAAGGTTCCCATAAGTACATCATTAATTTTAAATATAGGTGAATAAAGTATGGGGCAAGACAACTCAAGCATAGGGCAAGACAGTGACAGGACTCCAGGAAGTGTATATAAGAACAGTAGCAGTGGTGACCAGAGCATAAGAGAATTAGGTGGCTGGCAGAGGGGACAGACATGAGGAGTGTCTGAGGGGCACAGCATTTCTGCTAAGAGATGCAGTTACGACCACGGACGGCAAAACGAAGTTGGCGAATAGAGGTTAATGAGATCAGGAGAGACCTGTGAGAATGAAAGGCAAGTGAACTTCACATGTCCTAAATGTAAATTAAACGCCACTTTACTTCTGCTCAGTATCCAGCAATAATGTAAAATAGTCGTGTTTGTACCTGGTGATGGGGATAATAAAGATTATTCTTGTAGCGAGTAAAAATTCAAATGAACATACAATATTCAAAACTGAGTTATGTTACATCTAGTATGTTTGTTAATTACGTGTAATTGAGTTAAATCTTCATGTACTGAGTGACTTGTTGCCGTTGGTGTTGTTAAAGTAATGTAATTCTTGTACAAAATTAGTAATAATAAGGTAGAAAAGGTATGTGTTTTTGGAACCTCAGTGTGTGGAGCAGTTTTTCCTTGTGGTCTGGGAGGGATTTTTTTTTTTTTTTTTTTTTTTTTTTAATGTGTCCGACTCTGGGCATAGGCTTCACAGCCTGTTCCCAAGGCCCAGTAGTCTTCCTACATTCCATACATCTCTACATGCCACCACTTCGGCGCCAACACCCACGGTCCATATTGAATACATGCTAGGGCTGTCTCATACAGGATTGGTGTATTGGTATTAGCGGGGGTATTTTTACGACATGTCGGCGGGTCTTCTGGTAGATCAGTGAAGTCTGATTTAATGAAATTCAAATCCTTAAACTGTTCCCTGCCCCAGCGGGGATTTGAACCTGGGTCCGGTAGGACTGCAGGCCACCTCTCTACCGATTGAGCCACTGGGACAGAAAGGGATACAGTGTCTCATTGTTCTAACTTTAATGATGCAGATTCTTTCCGGATTTGTCTCCGCACTCCCTACTGCTTTTGTTCTCACGCTACTAATCCCTATTAATAGCAGTCAGATATCATGCTCATTAAAGATGAGTTTGAAGCATGTAAATGAGTACAGAGGGAGTGTAAGACACGACACTGTATACCGCTTATGTTGCACCGCAACGTATCAGTCTCTCCTCTTTCGTTTCTTTTTGTAACGTTTTCTGACTATCAGTGCTATATTCCTTCTACAGTCATCTGCCACCCCACCCTCTAGTTCTTCGCATCCATTTTTTTTTTTTTATGCGAGGAAGAAGGAACTAAAGGCCACGAGCCCGCAATAACTGTTTCTTCCAAGAGAAAAACAAAATACAAGACAGAGCCAAATTCAAGATCCGATCATTTCGAGATTCCTGGACACACTGCGTTTGAAAGACTGGAGATCATAGGAAGCAGGAAATACAGACAGAGGGAGACAGTTCCTTACATGTGTTCGACGTAAATTAGTACAGTTTTGTTGGGTTCCCAATCATGTTGGTAACCCAGGTAATAAGGGAGTCAGTTTTGTAGCTCGCTGTGCTGTTACACTTTTTGTGCAAGGAAGAAGGAACCAAAGACTAGAAGCCCACAGAGACTGTTCCATCTAAGGAAAAAAAAAAAAAAAAAAAAAAAAAAAGCAAATAAGAATCAAATTCAAGATCCATTGATTTCAAGACACCTGGACACATTGCGTTCAAGAGACTGAAGGAAATACAGACAGGGGAAAACTGTTCAAGAGATGACCTGTTGCATATATAAAGGACTGGGAGTATCAGTTAACTCGTGCATTAATAAGTTGGACAGAAAAGGATTGAGAGCTTGCTGGCTGAGAGGTGCTACGTCCCCGCTGTAATGGAGAAGGAATGAAAGCAGAGTTCAAAGAACAGTGACCATTGAAATAGCGATATAAAAAAAAAAAAAGATGCAACAGTGAGGTGAAGAGACAGAGGTTAAGTGTAGTTTGTAAGAGGGGGAGAGTTGATGATACTAAAAGCCAATGACTCCATCCTGTTAAGAAGAGCTGTATGTTGAGATCCTCCCCACACATGAGAGTTGTACCCTACAAAGGGGAAAAAAAAAAATAATAACAATAATAATGTATAAAGTCAGTAGCTGTGCAGGGACGAAGAAAGCACGGAGTCGGATTAGCAAACCAATCTCTTGGAGACAGATTTAAAAAATGAGGTAATCAGGGATGGAGTGAATACAAGAGTTAAGCATTCGAATACACATACGAATACTTGAAACTTTTAAGAATACGAATACAAAGAAATACTGTGAATTCGAATGCGAATAATTCATGAACGTATTCATGAATGCATTCATGAACACTTCAAAAAAAGGAAACTTCAAATTAGAGGTCAGTCTAGTACAGTGCTAAAGCTATGCAATAATAAATGACCTCGTGACTGGTCCTAAGTATAGCAGTAGGCATATTAGTCTGTCTTCCTAGTAGGCTAGTTACAATAGAAGCACATCATACTAGGCCAAGTCTCTAGTAGTCTCAGCTTGTAGGTGTCTCCTTTATTCTTCAAAGTTTTAAAGATACTTTTTAATGATGCGTTTATTATGTGAAGTAAAATGGTGATATTGTGCATCTATTTCAAATTTCAGTAATATGACCAAGAAGAACCGATGAAAAGCAACTGAAAATGAGATGTTTTGATAATTTTATATAAGGCATAAGAACAAGCTACTGGTAAATTAACAGAAAAAAGGTATCTTAAGAAAATGAAGTACAGTATTACCCGTCCCCGCCCCGGAGGGACTCAGGGACGGATATTGTTTTCACTCAGTCTGTCTGTCTGTTTGTCTGTCTGTCTGTTAACTTCACGCAAAAACTACTGGTGCGATTTTGACAAAAATTACAGGAGTCATGGGCTATGATCTTCAGATCAGCTTATTAAATTTTAGGCCAAACTGGGCCAAGGCCCAAGCTGTACGCCCAAAATTTGTCTTAAAAAAAAAAAAAAAGGTAAAAAATCGTTTTTTCGCCATAACTCCTTTCAAATTCGTCACATCGACATGAAAGCAAAACCTAAAGGTGCATCTTTGAAATATGCATCCTATAACATGCCTCATTACATCAGGGGGGTCACTCTCCAGTTAGGGGTATGGGGGTCAGTGTCAGGTGGGTCTGGCCTAAAGTTTCAAATGGCATTAAATAGTCAATTTTCACCCGATTTACTCCAAGATTGATATGTGACATCTTTGACTAGATATCCTGTTGTGTTTATACTTCAGCATTAAAATGACTGCCGGGGACGAGTTTACTGTGCCTTGGTACCACTTCTTGTTATTTTTTTAAGTATAACATTAAAAACTGCAACTACTTCAACCACAAAGCACACTGATACTGTTGTGCCCCCGACAAATGTCCGTTCATCTTAATGAATATTAATATCTCAAATGTCTTATCACTGAGCCTACAACGTTCATTCCTGCTTATCTTCCCTCCAGTACTAAATGTGCGTTCCACTGGAGCAGAGGAGGCTGGAGCACTTAGATGGTGCTTGGCTAGTCCTGATAGGTATGGGTAATCAGTCTCATGAGTTTACCAAAATAGCAGTGGGTTGCTGTCTTCCGAGGTGCAGATGCTCTATAAGTAGTTTTTCAGCTCTGATGAAATGGGCAAAACTGGTTGACTAGGTGTGGCCATAAAGCTAAACAGTTTACCTTTTTTACTTGGGGCTAAGGAAGAGTGGATCTCACTCTCTTTTTGGGAATTTACTATGTCAGATGTAGTACTTTGTTGCAACTTTTCAATTTCTTGCGCTAACAGTTATCTTTTAAAGTCATATGTACCTGGATTATTAATGCACCAGATAAGTTTAAACTTGGAGTCCAAGGCAGCAGCTAAACAGAAGACAGAACGCTGTTCATAAGATGTCAGTCAAGTTTGGATTGACTGTTCAAGCCTCAGTACAAGATTATTGCTGTACCCTGACTGCATGTTACAGAACTCAGATTTCAGCCCTAGGACAAATGGTATGACACAGGTAGATGTGACAATGTTCTGACTCTGTGTGAATTTGTTGCTTCAGCAAAAGGTGCCAAGACTGCTACCAATTCAGTAACTACAGACCGATCGTGGTACGTAGGCTTAGATACAGGAGTCTCTAGTTTGTCCAACTTTTCCTCAGGAATTTTCAGTAACGACTTGATCATATTAACTTCAGAATTCCATCGTGTTGGTTTTGCTGTTTGAAGTTTGGCCTCTCCCTCTACCAAATCTGTTATATGAGTAGAATTTCTGGCATTCTCTACTAGAGCAGACACCTCTGATACAACCTAGTGCAGTGATCCAACTTCCCTTATTCCATCTTTTACAACAAGTGCAGAGTGTGTGAAAAACAGGGGTCTTGTTCAGGATGGAAACTGAATACATCATCTGAAGAGCTTTGTACATCTAGAGGTTCACTATCTGATTCTGAGTCATTCTTTGAACTACTGCCAGACCAATCTACCTGTACAATATGATGTTCTTGTCTGGGGGGTTCGAGTCCAGCTAACGACAAAGCTTTAATCATGTCTGATGGACTGTCTGCGACTGCAGAAAACACTTTGTTGGTGATCTTATAGAACTTAACTACCTTCTCAAAGTGTGCAAGTATTATTCTCTGAGGTGTGACGACCTGTAAAATCCGACAGGATAACATTACTGAATGTAACTTCCAGTCGTGTATGCAGTGAGCAGTCACTCCTATAAAGCTACGCATTTTTTGTTAAACAAGATATCTTCAGTAACATTAATATTCTGGACAAGTTGCATTACAGAAATAGTACTTTGCTGGAGCTCTTCACATTTGTTTTAAATCATAGTTGTTAAAAAATGGCTATGACTTGGATAACATATCAAGGTTCCAATGTACTTATTAAATACATAACTTCCCCTGCTTCAACAAGTGAGAGTGAGTATAGCGTTCCAACAGTGAAGGTAACAATTTTGTCAGAAATAAGCTTCTGCCATGGGTGTGAATGTTTGAAGTGTTCCGTCTTCTTCCAGGTACATGGTATGGTGGATTGGGTCATACCTGTTGGTGTAGAAGGACCAGCCTCAGACCTTCGTAGCAGCACTGACGCATGATTATGCTGAAGATAAAAAGAATGAGAACCATTGCTCTGATAACACTGACTGCGGGTTTACTTCCAGTATGTGTTAGCAGATGTCGCAACCCAAAGGATAAAATGTATTACGTACTGACCCAGTGGAAATTTGCCTATAAAGTGTAGCAGAACCGGTAACATAACGAACTGGCTTCTAATGAGAGTGATCATAGTTACCATCCATCCATCCATCCATCATCCAATCCTACACTGCCCCATGAGGAGCTTAGAAGCCCAGGGCTAGGCAGTTGGTTCCGACATTTAAGATGAAAGTGACCAGCCTCACTCATCCCTGAGTGGTATTACATGAGCAATCAACCCCAACCATCCCTTGGATATAAACCTTCACCTGCTCAATCCTACTGGAGCGCAATAATTACCCACTAAAACCACCATGCGCCAAAATCTGGTTATATGGTTACCACCCAGCGTAGTAAACGCTTCCCTGTGTACAGGAAACCATTTGGCTTGTCACTCAGTGTAGAGTCACCCACAGGCTGAAGGAAGAGGAAAGAATGAAGGAAAGAAAGACAGAAGAGGGAGTGTAAAGTCACCCGTAGGCAGAAGGACAAGGAAAGAATGAAGGAAAGAAAGACAGAAGAGAAAGGAAGGAATGAAGGATGGAGAGGAAAGGGCAGACAAACGAGAGCAGCACTACATCGAGTGAGTGGATGGTGAGCGCCCCCACCTACCACAAATCATAGTTACCATAATGGTAAATTTAGCTGTTTCAAGTAAATTTCAACAGTTCGGCATAAAATTTCAGAAACCCTAGCTATATGTAGACCTATATGCATTTTAGCATTATTTCCTTGTTTCTTTTCATAGCATGGAACTGGACTTATTTCTACAAATATATATACTACTAATACTTCAACAACTAGTCATCAATAATTGGCATTTAAAGTAATCTACATCTAAAATCGCCTATTAGCATGTATGTCATTAAACTGGTATTCATCAAACAGGTATTAAGAATCGTATCTGAACTGAGCTCCAAAACTAAACTAATTTATCCTCCCGTGCCCCGGATGTCATCTTTATGACAGCACTAATTTCTCTGGACAAAAGCGCTGTTGTCATGAAGTTCCCCCTTTTCCCTACCAGTTACTCCTAAAAATGGTATGCACAATCCTTTTACATAGCATTATCTTGAGACGCGGGAGTCTTGGCCCCCTTCTTTTTGTGAGATGCCACTCCTTTTCATGGGATTCCCCCCCCCCCAACCCTTTGCATGAACATACATAAACCACTAAGGTGAGGAAATAAAATATTTTGTACTCCGTCCATGGGAAAAGGACTTTATTATTATTGACCTTCCACATCACACTTGCATGCGTGAAAAAAAGTTCAAGTCCTCAGTTGAAGGAACAGCACTCTGTTGCTGAAGAAATGTTACACCAGTAATTGAGCAGACATACCTTCAGATGCTGCAGTAGGTTAGAGATAGTTGTTCCTGAAGTAGATTTTTTTTTTTTCACAATACTTACAGCGTGCTTTGACGACACAACTTTATGATTACTGCTTTGATAACATTTTAAAATTTCTGGATAGTTAAATGAACTGCAGTGCTACTCAGAAAGATGCCAGTCGTCAATCTCTGAGTTAAACGTTATAAATTGATAACACGATTATTCATACATAAATAGAATCGACTTCTTACACAGTAATTATGCCTATCATCTTAACTTAATTCTTTGTAGTCAATAATATAGGCAGATTTAATGAGTTTAACTTAGTCATCAGCATAATTTGCTGCTTGAAGCTAAGATCAAGAACTCAAGCCCCGAATCATGGCTCTGCGATTTCATAAACTCACTCACTCACACATTCAAGTTCTCACAAAGTATCAGTCGTGTGGGTGACAGAAGACAAGAGTCCCTTACTGACTAGCTACCGACATCTCACCCGTCCACACTCCGTACCGACGTATACTGAACACGTTCAGCAGTACCAACTCAGATGCACTGGACAGACTGAGCACCACCAGCTTCATGTGGTTTTCAAGTTGAGCAACACCAGCATCATAATTCACATCATATCCCATTTTATAGTAATCCTGTCAACTCACATTTCATAGCATATTGCAATGCCTCTCTATGCGTTCAAACTGAAGTTAGCAGTCAAATGGATGGTTATTTCTGATAATGAATTATGACAGTTTGACAGATTATTCGATGAATATTAATACTTTGTCCATGTATTCGAATACGAATGCAAATACCCTGATATCAAATGACGTTAAACATAAATCTCGTATTCGAATACGAATAACTGAATGCAAATACTCCAACCCTGGAGGTAATATGATCTTTCCATGTTAAATCTCGAGAGAATGAAACCCCAGATATATTTAAAGATGATGCAGGATTGAGGTGAATCTTGTTTACTGTTAACAGATATCCTGTGGAAGATTATAGCGGGTCGAAAGATGTAGAAGCTAAGTTTCGGATGAACAGAAAAAGGAAGTTGTTTTTACTCCAATCAGAGATACGAACCAGGTCAGAAATTAGGTGCACAAAAGCCTCATCCCCGTGTCTTTTGAAGTAACTGCTGTGACGGTCACCAAGAGAAGCAAATGAAAAGGTGAAGGTTGAGGTCATCAGCAAATGAGTGGATAGTGTTAGATTCACTTGGTGTCTCTACTTCCCCTCCTCTTCCAGCCTCTTATTTCTTCCCTGATTTGTCTTCCTTTCTTGTGCGCAGATGGCAGTCTTGTTGATCATCCATTACGGCCAATATTTTTAGTGAAATTAAACCCTTTTGTTTCCCCTTTTGTGGCTCCCTGTCACCGCAACAGGAGGTGGAAAACTGCACTGGTCCATCTTCGAATTTCCCACTCCATACTAACCCAGTCATATTTGATGCAGGATGGGTTACCTCTTGTCTATTCTCATCGTGACACTAGCCTATTAAGAAGTCATGGTTTCCTTGAGTGTCCTGCCTTTTTTTTTTTTTTTTTTTTTTTGTCCCTCCTTAATCCTCCTCCTCGTCTTATTGATTTTATTTGCGAATCTCCTCTTTCTTGATTTTATTTGCCAATCTCCTCTTTCTATCTTCTTTAGAAAATGAGTTTCTTTCTTCTCTTCATTTCGTTTCTTTTAGTAGCGTTTCTCTTATTCATACTGTTGCCTGTTTATGCTGTTTCTTTTAGTGTTGTTTCTTTTTTTACTGCCAATTCTTATTCATGCCATCTCCTGATATGATTTAGTGTTATATGGTCTTTGTTGCCTGGTGCTACAAGCTTATATTTCAGTTCAGTTCAGTTTAATTCATGTCAGATAAAAACTAATTTAGTTATTTGTTCATGCACAAACACAGGGGGCAAACTTTGACCTTGCCCTGTAACCTTGCTCCTTGATTGTTTTAAAAATTGAATCTTTTTTGCCTGACCCTTAACACTTCCACCAAGTATGATTCAAATCAGATTAAAAAATTGTTTGGGTGGGTCTTGCCCCGTGACCTTAACTTTTGACCGACTATCCGTAAAAATGTTTGGTTTACTTCTTGGCTGATCCTCAGTACTTCTACCAAATTTGGTTAAAATCGGGTCAAAACTATCTGAGTCTTTTTAATACACACACATGGGTTGGAATTTGACCCTGTTCTTTTAGCCTGAGTTTTGACTGATTGTTCTCAAAACTGAATCCAAGCTGTTTAAGCTAACCCTGCCATGTGATCTTGCCCTTTGTCTTTCTGTTCCTCTGGGCAATAGGTTTTCTCCTTGGCTGACTCTCAACTCTTCCATCAAATTTGGTTGAAATCGAGTCAAATCTGTTTGAGTATTTTTCACACACACACACACACACACACACACACACACACACACACACACACACACACACACACACACACACACAACAGGTCGAAGTTTGACTCTGCCCTGTGATCACACACACACACACACAACAGGTCGAAGTTTGACTCTGCCCTGTGATCACACACACACACACACACACACACACACACACACACACACACACACACACACACAACAGGTCGAAGTTTGACTCTGCCCTGTGATCTTGACCTTTGACTTATTCACAAAACTGAATCGTTTGTTCATACCAAACCCTTAACTTTTCCACTGAGTTTGGTTCATATCAGATCATAACTGAGTTGACCTTTCCCTGTAACATTGACCTTTGATATTTCCCCTGTGACCTTGATCTTTGACTAATTGTTCTCAAAATCGAATCCTTTGATTCTTGCCTTATCATCAACACTTCCACAGTTTGGTCTAAATCTAGTAATAACTGAGTTGACCTTTCTCTGAAGCCTAGATCTTTGTCCTAGTGTCCTCAAAAACAAAAGGTTTACTCACTGGCTGATGCTTAAGCCTTCCACCAAGTTTGGTTAAGTTGAATAAAAGCAGCTTGAATGATTTTAGCACACACACACACACACACACACACACATACACACACACACACACACACAATAGGGTAGAATTTTTACCTTGCCCTATGACCTTGACCTCTGACTTACTCTCAAAATTGAATTACTTCATTTTTGCATTATCCTCAACTTTTTCACCAAGTTTGGTCTAAACTAGATCAAAACTATTTAGGTTGATTTTCTTTGGTCAGTTTTTTCTTTAGCTTTGTGGCCATTACCTTTCATCAGACATGTTATGATTCCATTACCAATGGCCCAACCGAAGGGGGTCACCTTTATGTGGTGGTGGGGCTTAAAGCATGGCTGGCAGTGCCACCTACTCTGAAGGCGTGCCTACCTTTGTAGGGTTCAGCATCTGTCAGCTCGTGGAGCAAGCACCGCCTGCACATCACTGGTAGAGGAGGCCTACTGGTGATGGTGCTTATCCCTGCCCATCTTCCCTCTTGGGTGGGGTTTTTGTCTCCCCACGTGTTTATCATGTCTAGCGTCCCGTAATATTGGGATTTTGGAGTCCTGGGGGTTGAGCAATACTGGATGATGTGCCCTGCAGCTAGCAACACGCCTCTTTGGTCCCCTGTTCTGGCTAAACAGGTAGCCTGGTTGGCCCAACCAGGTTAATGGGCTGGTCACTTCTTGGCTAGGGTCAAGTGGGGACTGGGGGTCCTGGTGACTCCTACTGTTCTGCATATACTCCCTCACTCCATTTGGGGTCACAAGTGGTTTTATCCCTGGCATTTGATCTCCCATTGTTGGGCTCTGTGGTGGGTGGAGGGGTGAAGGAACGAAGTATTTTCTGCTGCTCAATAGCTTCTCTCAGAAATAATAATGTTGACAACCCTTTTTCTGCCCCAGGTCTTCCAGAGTCATGCTCTGGACCCTTTCCAGACCCCTGGGGACTATCCTCTTCTGCCCCAGCATCCAGCTGGGATTGCGATGCGGTCACGTAAGGTTGGTTCGGCTCTGGGGTTTGTCCTAGAAGATAAGGTGGAAGAAGCATGTGCAAAATATCTAGTGCTGAAATCCTCTGGGAGTGGATCAGTGCTGGATATTGATATTTTTTTTACTTACAACGTGACTTTGTAGCAGCTTGTGGGAGAGAACCTAAAACCTCATCTCAGGGGGATGGAAACATCCTTACCGAGGTATCCTCCCCAGAAGGGAGCTCCTGATTACTGGCTCTGACCTTCGTTTCTTGTGCCGATGTTACCTGTGTTCCACGTGATACCTTTAACCGATGTAAGGATGTAATTTTTTCCCGTGACCTCCTCCGATACTCAGAGGCACGGTTGTTCAAGGAACTGAGATCTTCTGCTGTGGTGACTGTTGAGCACCTACAGAAGAAAATGAGTGGTATCTTCACCCCAACTCCAACTTTGTTCATGACATTTGACAAGCTAATATTGCCTGCATCTGTGAAACTGGCTTGACTATCACTTCCTGTCAAGCTATTCATGCCAACCCCAAAGCAATGTTTCCACTGTCAGGGGTGTGGATATGTTAGCTGATTTTGCCGCCATGCACAGGCTGGCCTGGTGCCTGTGTCTCCTGTGGTGAAACAAGTCATACCAATGACTGTCCAGGACCTCTTAAATGCTATCACTGTGGGGTTTCTCATGCTGTATCATCTAGAAACAGTCTTCAATACAGCCTGGAGAAGGAGATTTTGTCCTTTCATACATGTAAGTGGGTTATGTTTCCTGAGCAAAAAGAAGAGAGCCCAGACTCACTTTTTCTGGCCCAGGGTCACTTATGCTGCTATCCTTTCTGGAGTGCCTGTGTGCTTCCCCATGTCTCAGAAGCTGCCTCAACCCATTCCATTGCCCACTTCTGCATCTGGTGATTTGCCGGAAGCTGTCCCTGAGGTTAGTACTGCATGTAAGATTGGTGTTTGCCGACCCTCTCCTCCGAGTGTTTCTGCCTCCACTTCGGTGGCTGAGGGTTTGCACACATCTGTGGTGGTGGCAGATGTCCATGTTGACGTGTTTCCTTGTCCTACCTTGTTCAGCTTGCTCGAAGTTCCATCTGTACCTGGCAAACATCATCTTGGTTCTTCAGAGTCCTCTGAGCATGAAGACCGTCCAACAAAGGTCTCTGTTGTGGAACCTTATGTCGACCTTTCCTGTTTCCTCTGTCCAGGAGACGGGATCTAGTCAAGTGGAGGCTGAACTTGATGGTTCGCCTGTAGTCCGGTCCCCACCTTGGGATGGTGTTGCACAGACCGTTGGTGCTTCAGTTCTGCCACCTAGCTTGTCATCCTCACAGGGTTCTGGTCCTGTGGACTCTACTTGTACTTTTGGGGCTTCTGGTGGTAGCACTGGCTGTCCTACATCACCCACGGTGGCCTCCAAGCCACCTTCCAAGCAAACTGTTATTCCAGCTCCGAGGAGGAGTGTCATAACAAATTCTTCTTCATCCTCACATTTGCCTTCAGATGTTCGGCTTTGGGTGCGGGTTCCTGATGCTGGGCAGCCCTAAAGGGCCTTCCTAAACATAAATCAAACCCACTCACTTGTCATGAGTTGTACAGTCCTGCACCTAATCCTGATCCACCTCCACCGTGGGTTCTATCATTCAGTGGAACTCTCGGGATTTATGTGCCAGCAGAGAGAACTGTGTCATCTTGTTGCACAATTTTCTCCTGCATGCATGTCCATCCAGGAGACTATGGTTGGTGATGCTGCTCCTTTCGGTCCTTCTGGCTACCATGCCATTTGTTCTGATCCTGTGCCAGGCCAAGATCGTCATGGAGGTGCTGCTATCTTCCTTCGCCAGGATATTTCATCTACTCATATGTACATTTCCACTCCCCTGCAGGCTGTTGCTGTGCAGATGTTTTTATACCGTCAGTACTATTTGCAGTTTTTATCTTCCTCCTAGTGCTACCATCGAAAGGGCAGATCTGGGGGATCTTGTTCATGGCATTCCTTCTCCCTTTCTGTTGTAGGAGATATGAATCGTCATCATCCACTGTGGGGTGACAGTGAGGCCAACCCTCGGGGTTTTATGCTGGCTTCCTTAATGGAAGAGGAGGAGTTGGCTGTTTTGAACTTCAATGAGACGACTTATTTCCATAGCCAGACAGGAACTTTTACTGCTGTTGATTTGTCCTTTTGCTCAGCTGATGCTGTTTTAGATTTTAAATGGGTTGTGGTACCAGATCTGTATGGTAGCAACCATTCCCCATTACCTTTATCTGATGATGAGAGTGGACCTCAGCCTCATCTTCCTCGCTGGCATCTGAATAAGGTTGACTGGACTCTTTTCATGGAATTAGGTTCCAGTGCTCTTTCTGTCAATGGCTGTCTTACTGAGGTGGTGTCTTATTTCACTGACGTGTTGCACTCAGCAGCCATATTATCTAATCCAAGAACGAGGGGTCAGTTTCCTAAACGTTCCTTGGTGGAACCCTGAGTGCAGTTCCCTAGTGACAGCCAAAGGAGTCGCCTTCTCTCGACTTTGTCGCCACCGTGGGAATCCTCAGTATTTGGTGGTATATTGGAGGGTGCAAGCTCATATAATGTGGGTTTTAAAGGGGGCCAAGCATTCATCCTGGAAGGGTTATGTTTCCTCCAATTCAAGGACTTCCCTCACTCAGGTGTGGAACTGGGTAAGGAAAATTTCAGGAAAATTTGCTTTTCCCTCCCCTCCTCTTTTATCTGAAGCAGGTGGAAGTGTGGCTGATCCTTTTGCTGTTGCAGAGTTGCTTGTTGATCATTTTGCCAGTGTGTCACAGAGGAATGATACAGATTTGCCTTTGGCTTGCCACCGTCAGCACCTAGAGTCTCGTGGTCTCAGTTTTGCATATTCCAGCAGAGAGTCTTATAATGTCCCCTTTTCTATTTCTGAACTCCAGGCAGCTCTGTTGCAATGCCATGATTCCTTTCCTGGCTGTGATGATATTCCTTATGTTTTTTTACATCACCTGTCTGATGAGTCCCTTTCGTTTTTGCTGTCATCGTTTAATAAAATCTGGTGTACTGGTGAGTTTCTGGCTTGTTGAGATGTTGCTGTAGCTATCCCCATCCCCAAGCCAGGTAAAGACCACCTACAGGCGACGAATTTTCGGCCCTTTTCTCTGCAGTTTTCTATGTGTGAGGTCTTGGAAAAGAAGGTCAATGTCAGGCTTGTGTGGTTGGGTGACACCTTATCCCTGTCCAGTATGGTTTTCATAAAATGTGATCTACCTTTGATGCCCTACTGTCCTTGGAATCTTCGGTCTGCGAGGCTTTCTCCACTAGCCAACACCTGGTCACAGTCTTCTTCGATCTGGAGAAGGCATACGATACTGCCTGGTGTCATGGTCTTCGTGGGCACTTGCCTATTTTTATTCAGCAGTTTTTATATAATCGTTTTTCAAGGGTCTGAGCGGGAGGACTGCTTTCTAATGCCCATGCACTTGAAGACGAGGTACCACAGGGGAGTATCCTTAGCATTACTCTCTTTGCTGTGGTCATTAACAGTTCAATCAGTGTACTTCCTGATGGTGTACGTGGTTCACTACATGTAGATGACCTTTCAATTTCCGTTACTGCTTCTAGAATGTCTCTGATAGAGAGGAAATTGCAGCTGGTTTTTCATAAAAGTTTTGTGTGGGCCAAGTATTATGGTTTCCGTTTTTCTTTAACAAAGACAGTGGCTATGCATTTTTGTCGTATTTGGGGGGTTCACCCAGACCCCTGACTTGTATCTCTATGATCAGAGATTGTCCTGCGTGGAAGAGTCTCTATGTCTTGGTCTTCTGTTTGATAGACTACTATCTTGGGTTCCTCATATTTATTTTGTTAAGGCAGCTTGTATTAAAGCTTTTAGTCTTCTAAGGGTTTAGGCTCATACCTCTTGGGATGCTGACCATCAGGCCCTCCTCCTCTTGCATAGGCCCCTCATCCTTCCTAAACTTGAGTATGGGTGTGATACCTATTCCTCTGCAACAGATGCCCGTCTGCGGATGTTAGTTTTAGTGCATCATGCTGGTGTACGTATGGCAATTGGGGCATTCAAGTCCTCCCCAACTTCGAGTTTGTTGGTGGATGCTGATGTCCTCCCTTTGAATTTACGTCACCAGTCGTTGAAGATGTGTTGGTATTGTCTTCATTGTCTTCTGGACTCAGTTCCATGTGCCATGGTCTCCCAGGATTCCCGGTCTTCTGTTTATGACACTCGTCTATGTTTCCCGAAGCCCTTTGGTTACTGGGTTTGGACTTTTATATTTGCCCTCTCCGTTCCAAGACTGGCAGTTTGTCCGCATCGGATCCCGAAGGTGGATTTTTGGCTACTCCCTTGTGTGACATTCTGTAGGTCCTTTGTCAGTAAAAAGCACTCACTTTCCTCTCAGGTGTCCCTCTCTCTTTTTTTTAGTACGTGCATCCACTCATGACGGCTCTGTCCCTGTCTATACCGATGGATCTAAGACTGATACTTGAGTAAGCTATGGTGTTGTCTTCCCTTCCTTCAGTCTGGGTGTTAGCCTTCCTGGTATTGCTTCAGTATATATGGAAGAACTGACTGCGATTTTATATGCCCTCCAAATTATTTTTACTCTCCCCCAATCGGTTTTTGTAATATTTAGTGACTCCGCAGTGCTCTGTCTGCACTGGAGCCTTTTAATTCATCCCACCTGCTGGCTTATCAATTGTAGAGTGGCTTTTTCTCCTTGGCCGTTGTGGCCGTCGTGTGGACTTTTGTTGGGTTTCCTCACTTCTTGGTGTGGATGGCAATGACAGGGCAGATACATCAGCTAAAGCTGCTTCTTTGTGAAGGCTGGTGACGAGAGGCAACTACCAGCCAGTTTTTCTCAAGATGCCCCACCACTGAGGAAATGCAGGAGAACCTTGATGAATAGTTTGTGAGAAGACGGAAGAACAGACAGCAAGCACTGTAGTAGGAATGTGAATCTTGGTAAGGAATGCTGCCGTACTGTTGCGTCAGATGAAGGAGACCTGAAGAGGATACAGATGAAGGATGCAGATTTATAACCAGTGCTAGAGTGGCTGCAGCAGAGTACGGTGCAGCCATCTTGGGAAGAAGTTTCCAAGTTCAGCTTTGTGACCAAGAGCTACTGGCGTCAGTGGGACCTTCTTCCTTTGAACAACGGACTACTGGAGCGTCAGTAGGAGACACCCGATGACCTCAGCAAGTATTGGCAACTGGTGGTTCCGAAGAAAATGGGGTCTGGGATCTTGGATGAGTCCCATAACTAGATCACTAGTGGGCACCTGGAGTGAAGAAAACTCTAAGCTGGCTGCAGCAGAGGTTCTACTGGATTAACATATGTCAGGATGTTGCAGAGTGGTGTCGGGCCTGTGACGTGTGTTGTGCCATGAAGGGACCCAAGAAACTTGGCTGCGCCCCTCTTCAGCTGTACCAAGTGGGTGCACCGATGGAAAGAGTCGCGGTGGACCTTTGCGACTGTTGCTCAGGTGTTGGTTGATCAGTTTTTCTGTCGTTTTGGGATGCCATAAGAGTTAAATTCAGACCACGGTATAAACTTCGAGTCTGCTGTGTTCCGTGAGTGCTCCAAGTTACTTGGGATCAAGAAGATCAGGACGACCCCACTAAGGCCACAGTCAGATGGGATGTTGGAGAAATAAAACTGGACCCAAGGACAAGGACTGGCCAAGTACAGCATAGAGGGACAAACTGAATGGGACCAGAAATTACCTGCATTGCGATGGCATATCAGTCTGCATCCCATGAGTCTACCAGCTACACCCCTGCAAAACTGATGTTGGGCCATGAGTTACGCTTACCTGTTGACTTGTTAATAGGAAGACTACCTGGTGAAGAGCCGCCTACAGACACCTCCAGCTAGGCGAAGTATCTTCAGGAAAGGCTGGCTGAGGTACATCAATTGTGAGGAGCCCTTAAGTCTTCAGAAGTGATGAAGTGCAAGTATGATGCCAAGGCAAGTGAGCTGAGCTTCAGGGAGAGTGACAAAGTTTGGTTGTATAATCCTCAGTGGATGAAGGGACAGTCACCAAAGCTGCAGAGCCCATTGGACGAGCCTTACACTGTGTTGGACCGCCTATCAGACGTAACGTATCGGATTCAGGGAGCAATGAAGTCTCACCCAAAGGTGGTACACGTGAATCGTCTGTGGCAGTGCCATGGGCCAGGACAGTACAGCTGGGACATCTTCGTGGAATCGTGGTCACCCACAGCCGAGGCTGTTGAGGAGGACCAAGGAGCTGAAATGAAAGAGGATGGTGACAGTTTCCCAAGAGAAGAAGTGCTTCAGAAAGAGGACCAAGACATTCCAGGAGGAGTGGACTGTGTGGAAAAGCAGGGACATCGTTGGAAGCAGCATAGGAGAAGACCTGATAAGTTAAAGAATTATTTTGTTTATAGTTAGATTTTTCATTAAGATTAGGGTTTATGTTTGCACATATTGTGTAGTTTTGTCGGGACGACAAAGGACTAGGGAGGGGGTAAAGTTAAGAAGCGGGATTTGGTAGTTACGTAGTCCAGAAGTTTCTCAATGTTTCTCCTACTTTTGGTACAAGCCAGAGTTGCCAGTTAGCCTCTTGTTTCTGAGCATAGTTATTTTGTAAGTTATGCATTAAGTTTTTGTGCTCTTTTGCTCTATAATATTTTATTTATGTGAGTGTTAAATTATGTGATTTAATTTAAGATTGTATGCTAAATTATGCAGTGTAAATAAACTCTGGCATGTTTTGGATGTCTCCGAGCTGGTGGCTGTTGTAACCGTTGCCTCCTTCGACAATGCACGAGAAATGTGGATAAGTGTAGAACACTCTAGAATATAGGAGGCTTACCGGTATATAAGGATGAGGAAGAGACTAGAGCAGTTTCAATCGGTTTTCATCTCAGTTTGAGTGAAGTTCAGTGTCAGTGAAGTGTTATTGCAGTTTGTATATTTTCCGTACATGTGAAAGCAGTAAAGTGTTGGCAAACAGTGAAGTGTTATTGTAATTTCTGTATCTTCGGTGCTTGTGAAAATAGTGAAGTGAAGTTGGAAAGCATTAAGTGTAATTATGGAAAAATAAAGACAGTGAACTTTAAAGCCAGTGTTTATTTACGACACCTGAGCTGATCCTGTGTACCGTGCACCCAAAGGCTGACCACAGGAAGAACAACTCACTGGGCAACGTCCTTCCTATACTGAACTACTGCTGTTGGAGCCTGTGGCAGTGTGGGACGGGGACATAACAGTATGTGGAATGGGACACTTAAACATTGTTTTTGTCCATTTAGAGACATATTGGAATGTCCTTCATTATGCAGTGCACTGTCTCAAACAGCTGTTGCTGCTGGTACGGATGGTGATGATGATAATGATGATGACGACGACGACGACGATGATGATGATGATGTTGATGATGATGATGATGATGACGACAATGATGATGATGATGATGATGATGATGATGATGGTGATGATGATCACCATAAGTAATAATGGCTGTAAGCCTACTAGAGTCACTGCCTCCTGACCTCTCTCCGCTCTCTGGGGGGTTGAATTTCCTTGCTATCAGCAGTGAAGCTTGGCAAGCACTTCATGATGCTTCATAGAGTAATGGGAGATATTCCACCCAATGTCTGTTTTATGCAATAATTCAGACGTCATGCTGTTACTGATGAGGAGCCGGGAATTAAAGTGTTGATCGCTTCAGAATAAGTCAAAATAATCTACAGTACTGCCCTTCACTTACTTAGCAGTAAGGAATAATAGAAAGTGGAAATATTAGTAAAGTATCTCATACAGTATTATCCCGTCCTCCTTATTACACACACACACACACACACACACACACACACACACACACACACACACACACACACACACACACACACACACACACACACACACACACAAACTACTATTTGTATAAGAGTCATACTCGTCCTCTCTATGCGAAGACAGTGATTATTACAGTAGAATTTAGTTCACTCAGACACTTACTACTTCTTGTGCAAGATAACACTAAGCCTGGCTGAGTGCGTGGTGGTGGTGGTGGTGGTGGTACGAGTGTGTTGTGATGGTGATGGTGTGTGGTAGTGGCGGTGGTGGTGGTGGGTAAGGTATGTCATGATAGTGGTGATGGTGATGAGAGTGTGCCATGGTAGTAAAGCTGTGTGTTGGTGGTAGTGAGGGGATGTAGTGATGGTGGTGACTGTTGTGGTGATAGTGTGTGATGATGGCGATAGTGGTGGAAGTGCTGTTTGTTTGTGATGGTGGTGATACTGAAGATAATGGTGATGGTGCTGATTGTAATGGTGTGGTGGTGGTGGTGATACGTGGTGGTGGTGGTAATAATAGTAGTGATGAAGGTGTGCATTGGTGGTGGTGGTGAAAGGCTGTGGTGGTAGTGATGGTGAGACGTTTGAATATAGTGGTGTGGTGGTAGTAGTGGCTGTGCTTTGTTGTAATTTTTTGATAATGATGACATTTGGTGATGGTTAGATTATGTGTTTGTGTGGTGGTAGTGCTAACAGTTTGTGGTAGTGTTAGTGACTGTGTTGTGGTGATGTGTTTAGCGGTGGTGATGGTGGTGATGGTTGTTGTTGTGCTACCCCAGTCTGCCTGATCGAGCAGACCCACCAACCGCAGGCAAGCAACCGTTCCTGCAGGGCAGTCCTATGCAGTGAATAGATGTTCGCATCCGGGTGAGAGCGTCTCGTCGCCAAAGCGGGGCGAGGGGATAAGTGTGGAGGTTTGGCTGCTGGATGGAGGCCGCATTACTGTAGAATCTTCCCACCCATTTGACGGGGGTACCGTAGTAGACTCAACGTCACCTTGTTGTTTAGCTATATGGTTACCACCCAGCGTTTTAATTGGCTTTCTGAGTTACAAGAAATCATTTGGTTTGTCACTCAGTGTAGAGTGTAGAACTACTTGTAGCTGAAAGAAGAGTAATAAATAGCGAGGGGAAAGATGGGAGAAGTAGGGAGAGTGGAGAACAAACAGAAAATGAATGACAGACATGAAGGTTGAAGTAGGAAGCACTGTCAAGTCAGTGGTTGATGGGCGCCCTCACCTACCACCAAGGTGGTGATGATTAGTGGTGATGGTTAGGACGACGATGATGATGATGATTTTGTGTGTGTGTGTGTGTGTGTGTGTGTGTGTGTGTGTGTGTGTGTGTGTGTGTGTGCGTGTGTGTGTGTGTGTGTCTGTGTGTGTGTGTCTGTGTGTGTGTGGTGAGGATGTGTGATGCTGGTGGTGGTGAGATCGTGTTGTCGTGGTGTTGGGGTGGTGAGGGCGCGTGGTGGTGGCACTGAGGGTGTGTTTGACGATGACGATTGTGGTGGTGATGGTAGTGGTGAACGTGTGCTTTTCTTGGTGATGGTGAGGGTGTGTGGTGGCGGTGAAGGGAGTGTGTATGGTAGTGAGGGCAGTGACTGTCATGTGGTACATCTATACACATGCACGAATACCTACAGTACTCACAGAAGTATACCAAAAAACAAAGAAAAACAAATATTTGCCGCAAATAATGACATTCTGTTTACGTCTTGTACCGGTACCTGGCACATAATCATTCACACTTATCTCCGCACACACACACACACACACACACACACACACACACACACACACACACACACACACACACACACACACACACACACACACACGTCAGCACTACCACCACACGGACAATTAGCTGAACGGACATTTGTGTGGACGGTGGTCTGACCGAGGGACATTTAGCCAACGGCTATCATAACCTAGCACTAACCCAGCATTACCTAGCCTAACGTAGCTCACCATAACACCAACCTAACCTAAACTACTCTAACCAAAGCTAACCTAAGCAATTTAACCTAACCTACTATAATCTGACCCAACCAAAACATACCCTAAACTAGTGTAGCCTAATTCACCCTACCTTGACCTAAACTAGTTTAATCTAATCTAACCTAACACATACTTAACTTAATCTAACCTAATAGTTCATCGTCGAACTGTCTGTTGACGAAATGTGGGTTCGGCAAACCGATCATCAACGAATATCCAACTGGTGAACTGATTGTCTGTCGGCGAAATGTACGACCAAGCAGGTCAGTTGGGTTAACCTCAACCTTGCTGTTTCTTGCGCCAGCTCACAAGTAATACCTGTGAATCGATAGTCTTCACACACCACCGCGTCTCTCAACGACCCGGCGTCTCTATGCTGCTACACCTCCTCGTCCAACTTCCCGGGTCCGTCTTATTAGTACAGTGCGTCCAAACCATCTCAGAGATCACCTTGTACTTCCCTCTTGATATTTTTCACTCTCAGCCCAGTCTTAGCTACCAACACACACACACACACACACACACACACACACACACACTCACAGAAAAGATTCCGCGCCTTCTTTCTTTACTTCTTTACTGCAAGGAACAACGAACCAAAGGCTAGATTGCGAGATTGTTCCTTCAGATCGAAGAGAGAGAGAGAGAGAGAGAGAGAGAGAGAGAGAGAGAGAGAGAAATTCAAGCTCCGTTCATTTCGAGATGCCTTGACTAAAAGTCATAGGTAGAAGGAAATGCAGACAAAGGAAGACAGTTCCAGAGCTGACCTCTTGTATACATGATGGACTGGGGTATTGGTTAACTCCTGCATAAGAAACCTGAACAGAAAATGGGTGAAAGTATGCTGCAGGCCGAGTGCCACGCGCCCACCGTAATGAAGACGAGATGCAAGCACATTGTTAAAAAGAACAGTGACCAATAAAGTAACGATAGAAAAGAGATAAATGTGCAACAGTGCGGCAAAGGGAAGGAGACTGAAGGAAATCAGTACGAGGAGGAGAGTTAAGGAGACGAAAAACCTTTGATCTCCACCCTGCAGAGCTGTATGTGCGACCCTCCCTCTCAACACATGAGAGTTATACTCTACACAGGGAGAATAAAACACCTGCATAAATGTCAACAGCTGTACGGCGGTAAAGAAGGCACGGAGTCTGTTTTGCCCCTGCTCAGCCGTTGACTGTGTACAGGGCTGTTCTCCTCCTCCCTATGTGTGTAGTGCAGCGCTCATGTGTAGAGGGGGGTCCAGATACAGTGCTCCTCTAACCAGGGTGCAGTCAAAGGGTATTTGTCTCATCACCTCCCCTCGCCTAACTACTTTCAAATCGTTCCTCTTCGCCACCGTGTTGTATTCCTATCTCTCAGTTATCGCTGTTTCAATAGTAACTGCTCTTTTTAACTGATTGCTTGCATCCCTGATTCATAATACGCACCTGTCTTGCTGCGTGCTCTCTAACCTCTTCTGTTCAGCTTTTTAATGCACGAGTTAACTGATACTCCCATTCCTTCTTATATGCAACTGCTAAAACTCTCGAACTTTCTTCCGCAGTCTGTATTTCCCTCTGCATATGGCCGTCAGCCATTTAAAAACAATGTGTCCAGCTATTCTGAAAGGAACAGACCTTGAATTTGTCTTCTATTTTTTTATGGGAAGGGAGAAGAGTAACTTTGGGAGTTTTTACTTTGTTTTTTCTTCTTTGCAAACACACACACACACACACACACACACACACACACACACACACACACACACACACACACACACACACACACACACACACACACACACACACACAAAATACCACCACACATCTCCAGTACCAGATGGTTCATTAACTAACCTCTAAATCAATGACGGCCCTTGCTGACATGATAAATCGGTTGTTCACACGCAAGGTAATAGTATACGTCGTTACGTCGTTATGGGACTTGGGTAATGCGGCCGCTTGAGTGTTACGGTCACAGTATTCGTTTTACTAATAATGGTGTTTATAAGGAGTAGTGGAGTATATGGTATTGTATGTTTATCTTGCCTATAGCTCTGCCTTTCCTCCTTTCTTTCCACCCTCCAACATTTCCCCTTTCTTTAACATTATTCCTTTGCCTTTTTACCTCCGCCAAGGAAGTTATGTTTTCACCCCTTTCCGTTTGATTGTTTGTTTGTTGGTTGGTTTGTGAGCAAGATTACACAAAAACTACTGGACGGATTTCCTCGAAACTTGGTAGAAGAATGGGCCTTGGCCAAGAATAGACTCCATTAAATTTTGGTGCGAATCCGGATAAGGGTGCGGATCCAGGATTTTCTTTCACTTCCTTTAACATTGCGAGATAGGTCGTTTTTCGACATTTTCGTAAAAAATTCAGTGAATATTGCACGGATGTTGATGGCGGAGGTAAGCGCTCTAGTTTACTTTTTATTTTTCTGTTCCTTCTTCTCCTTTCCATCGTTTCCTGCCTCCTTAATACATTGCCCCTCTCAATTCCTATTTAGTTTCATTTCTTCTCCTCATCCATCCCTTCCCATGTTCTTCCCGTTTTTTTTTTTTTTTTCCATTTTTCAGTTCCATATTTTCTCCCTGCAATCCTCCTTCCATTTCCCCCATGCATTGATTCTTCCTCCTCAGTTCCCCCTTCCCTCTCTCTCTCTCTCTCTCTCTCTCTCTCTCTCTCTCTCTCTCTCTCTCTCTCTCTCTCTCTCTCAAGTGCTGACCTTAATCCCAAAGAAAGAGATATTGTAGAGCAATTAAATAAATCAAAATCAAATACAACATCCACTTCGACCAACTGGTCTAGAGCTCGAACACTTGACCTTACCATCTGACCTGGGCCTTCGACCGACTGTTCTCTAAATCGAATGACTTCATTCTTGTCTGAACCTAAACATTTGCACCAGGTGGGCCAAATAAAGTACCTAATCTTGTGACCTTGGCATATTATCTCTCCCTGTGACCGTTACTTATGACTGATGTTCTAAAAATCGAATGTCTTTATCCTTACCTCACGCTAAACCCTTACACAAAGTTTGGTGTAAATCGGATTAAAATTGTTTAGGTTGACCTTACCATGAAACAGCGACCTTTGATCCGCTCTTCTCCAGAACAGTCGGTCAATCCCTTGGCTGATAGTAAACCCATTCTCCAGGTTTGATATAAATCAGATGAAAGCCCTCTTTGTTAATTTGTTCACACACAAACAGACTGATGGTCGAACTTTGAAACTGCCCTCTGCCTTTGACCTTTAGCTGTTCTCAAATTTGAATCACTTCGTTCTTGCATTACTCTCCACCTTATCACCAGGTTTGGTCTAAATCGGATAAATACCGTTTAAATTGATCTTGCTGGGTCATACTTTGACCTGACCCTGTGACCTAGACCTTTGACTTATAATAGATCAAACTGTCTACCCCTTCACTAAATTTGGTCAAAATCGGACCAAAGCTATTTAAATTTTGTTCACACACACACACACACACACACACACACACACACACACACACACACGGTAAACGCATGTCGAGCAAAAGAAAAAAAAAATCGCTTCTCGAGCGCGAGTGCAGTTTTACGCTAGGTTATTATATATCTGTCATACAAATGATCACTTGCTAATTTTGAATTACAAGGAAGCTCAAACCATCGACGCTGTTAATTTTCGTATAACTAGTATGAACTGCTTTTAAGATGATAAAACATCGTGTGAAAACAGCTTTGACATAATATCAAGTACTTGCCGAAAAATGCTGTAGTTTGATTTAACCGGAAGTACGAAAATTACAACCGTCCTCCTCTTCACAATGTTTGAGAAATTGCATATTATTTTTCTTAAATATAGATAAATCGCAGATCACACAATATTCATCTATTTTAAACGCGATTTGCTGATTTGCTCTAAACATACGAAAATTATCAGTGTCGATATGTTTACCTTTCTTGTAGCTCAAACCTAGTAGGCTTTTTTTTTTTTTTTTCCATTAAGAGCTTAGGGGGCCGAGATCTCTGCTACTCAGTCCAGACACTTGAGGTGCTACTTGTCCCCGAGTATCATGACGTGAGTGTTAAACCCCAACGTCTCTGGACGTAAACTCTTACAGGCCCCATTCTGACTGTGTACCTAACTCACTAGACTACCAGACAGAATATGACTGTATGGTTACCTCCCAACGCTATAAATTGTTTCCCAAGTTACAGGAAACCCTTTGACTTATCACTCAGTGCAGAGTCACCTATAGGTAGTACCACATCGAGTGCGTGGATGGCGGGTGCTTCCACCTACCACCTACCTCACTTACGGTTCTTAAGCCAAGAAACGAAATATATGCAATAGATATTTAACATGTCATTGTGTGATGATGGAATACAAGATGGCTGAATATTAGAAAACCGTATTTTTTCCCATAAGAATAATGAATCAAAAGGAAATTTCAGTACCTAAAGTGTTACATTTGGAGTACATTAACAGTTCCCCGCATTGATAAACCCTTAACAACTGAGATTACACAGAACAGAACAAATTGTGGCCTCGCTGTATATGGTGACGTGTATTTGATCAGTTCTACAAAATGCAGTCTCTCACACTGCATTTCCTCTTCACTCTGTCTTCTCTCATACTTTCATCCACATCTCATTTTCATTTCTCTCCCTGTTTTCTTATCTCCCTTATCAATTTTTTTCTCCTTTTTTTTCAACCCTAGTGTTGCTTTTATTCATTGCCTGTTTCTGTTCTTTTACATTCCCTCTTCCCTTCATATATGTCTGTTTAATTGTTCCTAATTCCTCATTCCTTTGTTTACTCCTTCTCTTCACATTTTTTATAATTATAAAGACTTTATTACTCTACTCACTTTCTTATATTTTCTATCTGTGTCCTTTAGTCATTCTTCCGCTCTCCATGTTCTCTCTCCTTTCTTTTCTTCTCCTCTTCCTCCACACTGCATTCTCTCTCTCTCTCTCTCTCTCTCTCTCTCTCTCTCTCTCTCTCTCTCTCTCTCTCTCTCTCTCTCTCTCACCTGCCTATAAACCCAACAATACACAATAGCTGTAGCATAACTGGAGTACTGATGAGAGACCCTTAACCCAGGCGTGGCAATATGGCGGATGTCTGGTTTCAGTCTCGTCACCTTAACACTCCTTTGGTGGCAAAAGTAGCACAAGTAAGACGATGCTGGGCCAGAAACGCAGATGATGTGATGAGAAAAAAGAAGGAAAGATGAACAGTAGAAAAAAAGCAAACGGATTCTATAGATCTGACTGATCGACAGCAAATTACATTTCAGACTAACTTTGAGCTCACATAAAGTACTAATTATTTTTTCACTGTATTGTTGCCTTTGTAACACTGTCCTGGAACTTGTTTTCATTCAGCTTCACTCAGACGACAAACTTATCTATCTATCTATATGTCTGTCTATCTATCTGTCTACCTACAGTATATCTAATTAATAAGGTCAAGCTGCGTTTGTGTGTCCTTCTGTGCATTTGTTCGTTTCTTTCACGAGAACACTAATAGATATCGATCTAATTCTTCCTGAACTTGGTCGGGGTGATCCCCGAGAGTGTGAGAAAAATACGAAAAAAAAAAAAATTTATCACGCGTGACGCGACGGCTCGGAATTGTCGGAAATTGTGATGGCGACTCCCGCAAATGGAATTTGTTTGTTTCTTTCACAAGAACGGAAATAGATATCGACCGAATCCTTTTTTGCGTTGGTTCTGGGTGATGCTCGGGAGTGTCAGAAAAATAAGAAGCAAAACTTTTTGACCATCGCGCGCTACGAGACGGCTCAATACTGTGGGAAATCGCGACGCGCGAGACTCCAGAAATTTTTGATGGTATTCAATATATATATATATATATATATATATATATATATATATAGATAAATATATATATGTATATATATATATATATATATATATATATATATATATCTATATATATATATATATATATATATATATATATATATATAGAGAGATAGATAGATAGATAGATAGATATATATATATATATATATATATATATGTGTGTGTGTGTGTGTGTGTGTGTGTGTGTGTGTGTGTGTGTGTGTGTGTGTGTGTGTGTTGGTCTGTTTTCGTCTTGGTTCACGAGTTACATGTTATATTCCTCTTAGCTTTCTGCTTCTTTACCTAACGTTGGTGGTGGTTACGGCTGGGTCACTGATGCTATGTAGGTTTGGAGGGCAACCGTGAATGCTCCTGTTGTTTATAATACACGCACAGTGTGCTGTTACCTTTGACTGAAGCAGCGGGGAAGAAACTCTGAAAGTTAAATACAGAAAATAGTTGGAAGATCAAACACTACATTTTTCCGATACATTATATATATATATATATATATATATATATATATATATATATATATATATATATATATATATATATATATATATATATATATATACAGTATATAGATAGATAGATAGATGTGTGTGTGTGTGTGTGTGTGTGTGTGTGTGTGTGTGTGTGCAGAGAGAGAGAGAGAGAGAGAGAGAGAGAGGAAAGTGTAATAGAGGGAGAGCCGAGATGCACATGGTCTCAAATCTGCAGAATGCGGAAGGGCGTTGTAAACAAATGACGGTATGAATGACGGGCTTTGCCTCAGCCGAGACGCCAATCATAGCACGTCTCAGCCCATCGTCGCCATTACAGCACTTCCTGGCTGCGGTATTCCTGTACAATGGAACGTAATTCTCGACCTTACGCCAAGTAGGTCGGAAAAATTACTCTCTTGTGCACGGTAGGTTACGAGGCTGTCGCTTGTAGGTCTCTAGATGGAGTTTGTTTTCACCTTCACCGTTTGTTATCGCTTCACGTTTTTATTTACATGTACAGCTTCTCTAAAAAGTGTCAGCCTTTTCCCTTAACAGTACAATATAATACAAAGGACGAAACCCAAGCAGTAAATATTGACATCTGGATTATGTTTGGTATGTCTGCCATCTTCTGGGAGAGCTGTCAGCCACGGGTTAGGCACATGATTAGATTAAAAGCGTTGTAAGGCAGCGAAGTATATCAATAGGCCTATGTCCATTTCGTGAAGGGCAATGATAATGCCTCGTGATGTTTGCTGTCTTTATGTTGACAGTAAATCCCATGGGTGTGTCTAGCACTGTTTGGACATCATGCCTTAGAACAGCCTGCAATGGATTGAATTAGTTCATGTGAAAGTATTACTGCTATACAGTAAAACACAATGTCATTGTTATCTGATATGACAATTTAAAGTACATTTGTGCACCTGCTAATGAATGCGATATTAAATTATTTCTATTTATTGCATTTTGCTTTCGAAGCAATTAGACAGTAAGCCTAAATTCTGTTCATACAAACCAATGGACATGAATATTGCTATTTGACATCCCAACTGTTGGAACGGACATTACCTAAGGGTGATATTATACTTAGCGAACGGACGTGAACAAATACTGCCAAACAAGCATTCACGAACGTTTGCATATATGTTTTGGAACCTCCGTAGTAGATGAAGGCTTCGGTATCCTCGCTGTAATGACTCACCCGTATGTCAAGGGAAGGCAAAAGTATTTGCATGTACTGTTACTACTGTATTTATTGTCATCCATAGGCTCTTGAAATAAAAGCTAATCTCCGACACCTGTTCAGACATATAAGCTCGTTCAGGTTTGACTATGCTAGCCATATTGACTGCGCATGCGCACCATTAAGTTCGCTAATGCTTGTCCACTTTCGTTCACCTAATGTAACTCCCCCCTAAGGAGCCTGAATTTCTTGGGTTTCAAGTAATGGTTGTGGTTTTACATATGGTATAAAAAATTCACCTTGGTTCCTTGTCTAATTTGGGAGTAAGTGGTATGCTGCATATATGATTGTCAGGTGCACGAAAACAGGAAGGTGCACCACTGTCAGAGATACCACCCTATCGAACCTGCCATTCTTGGTGTGCCGTGTGCATTTACGGAAACAATGCCTCCAGGGGGGGCCGATACTTTGGGTGGAGACTGTACGTTGGAGCCATAGCTTCTGTTCACTCCATCACAGTAAACCCAGGCTGGAGGTTAGGAACGTATACAGCATTGCAAAACAAGCGTTCGTTGGTGTGACACCCTGGCCACGACGCTTAGCCAGAGTCACTGAGGCAGAATTAGAGGAGGAACTCAAGCTGTGGCCCAGGACTGTACTATCGGCAACAAAAGTCCTGACGCCTCTCCTGCTTTTAACTCCATGGACACTGAAGATAAGTTTCGTGAATCCGACGCAGATGACACTGACGACACTGGTTCGTGGCCAAATAAAGCCACCATTCTGGGCCTCTGCGGATTCACCAGACTGAATCACTCAATTTAGAGAGAAGCAGCAAAGACAACAGAACGTCTGATTCCGATAATACAGTCGGGAACAAAACCTCACCTGATGTTATTTCTCTGCTGCTTACTGTTCTCTGCTTAGTAAAATTCCTGAGAGATGCTTGATATGATTCTCTGTTCATATATGATTATCTTTGGTATTAACCGTCAGGCAGGAAAATGAAGAGCATGCCTTAACCGTGAAGTCGACAAAGTGGAAAACAGATGAACTTTTGTCCCTAATTGTACAGTTGATGTCAGTAACACCTTTACATCGCTTGGAAACCGTGTCAGACATGGTGAGATCTTATTCAATTAGTCAGCATCACACGGACAGACTGAGTGTTGTTAACTCACTACATTGGTTGGAAACTCCAGACGTGTGAAAGAGTTGTTATTGAGCTTCGCCATTCAAATGGCGAAACTTCTTGTTTTGGTCATTGTTATTATTATCATTATTAAATAGTAGTAGTAGTAGTAGTACTTTTTTCTTCATCGATCTTGATGATATTATGCTTGTAGTTACCCTAGGGAAACCTAAGTCCTTGTGCCAAATATAAATGACCTTGACCTCTTTTTGAAGGTGATATACTCATTTGTATTCTAAAAACCGTATATTTGAAATTGAAATATTTCAGAAACTAACTGAGTTACAGCTATTTGGTTGCAAATCCTTTGATGAAAATGTTTGCTGAATAATTTTGGGTTAATATTGTGCCATCTATCCTCGTGGAAGGTACCGAATTCAAGTCTGCTAAGTTTTTTCTTTGCAACACTTTTTAGACAAAACCACAAAAGCTTTAAGGCTGTAACATTCCAGATATATAGCTGTGGTCCGACTTATGATGTGAAAGGAATGTGTTTAAAGTTAAGCATACAGTTAGCCGGTTATTGAGACAGACGTAAAACTTACACATGCGTTCTTCAACACCTTTGTCATCAGATCCCTTGTTGATGTTACACAAGAAGTTACCTTAGGGTCCTCATATCTTGTTTATATTACACATACACTACTTGATATAACTCGTGGCGAAGCTCCCTGATTGTGGTTACCCGGTAAGGAAAGGTTACTAGTTTTCAAGAATGTAATTATTATTAATGGTTCGCTATATACTGTAAATGGCTTAGCTTCTTGTTTTCATCATTAATATTATTAATTTTACACTTTTATCTTCGATTTTGATGATCATACACATGAAGGTACCCTAGGGAAGCCCAAGTCCTTGTGCCAAATACAAATGACCTTGACCTATTTTTGAAGGTGATATACTCATTTTTATTCTAAAATCTGCATATTTGAAATTGAAATACCTGAGAAATTAATCGAGGTACAGTTATCTGACTGAGAATTCTATGATTAAAATGTTTGCTGAATAATTTTGGTTTAATGTTTTGCCATTTATCCTAGTGGAAAGTACCGATTTCAAATTCGCACAGTCCTTTGCTAAACGTTTAGAGAAAACCACAAAAGCTTTAAAGATGTAACTTTCCAGATATATAGCTGTGTAGCTGTGGTCCCTCTTATGATCTGAAAGGAATATAGTGACAGTTAAGCATAAAGTTAGCCGGTTATTAAGATACATGTACAGTTTACTCATGCGTTCTTCGACACCTTTCTCTTCAGGTCCTCTGTTAGTGTTACACAAGAAGTTACCTTGGGGTCTTCAGATCTTGTCTGATATTGCACATAACTTATATACTGTATAGCGAAACTTCCTTATTGTGGCTACACAATTAGAACAGATGATTAGTTATCATTATTATAATTATTATTATTTTTATTGCTGTAAATATTATTGGTCTTATAATCATGGTTATTATACCAGCCATCATGTTTCTGTTATGTCTGTCTACCTGTCTGACTGTCTGTCTATCGTCCAGTAGGTAACTATTCCATCAGGGGCGTGGGCATCATGGCACCTCAGTGTAAACGCCTAAGTGACATTAGTTGATCAACAAACCCCAACCGTCCCTTAGGATATAACACTTTCCAACCACATCCACTTGTAGTGCCTTAACCCACTATACCACCAGGCATACAGTGAAATGGTTACCACCCAACTCAGTAAACGGGTCTCTGGACTTCAAGCTATCATTTGCCTTATGATTCAGTGAAGAGTCGCCTGAAGTCTTTACTGCATCAAGTGAGTAAATGGTGAACTCTACCACTTAACACTCATTAAAGTTTTTAATTAAAATGTTGTCTCAATGCAGTTTTAATTTCGCAAGGCTTTTTATGTAATGCTTGCCATTTTTTTGGTTATCCTTTATTTACATGAAGTTGAATGGTGATCTCTCCTTTCATCATACCTCTGCGTCTGTCGGGTATCATGTATGGCAACGCCAGATGATTATGTTCAGCTAAGGAACACGCTTAGCACTGACCTATTGACCGTACACTTTGTTGAGAAGCGGCACTGCTGTTGTTTGAATAATTATATGTATTATTTCTTTATTGTGTGCATGCGTTCAGATTCATTCTCTCTCTCTCTCTCTCTCTCTCTCTCTGAATTAAAGTCAGAATGTGCATGAATGACGATATTAGCTGCGAATGTTGTGCACCAAAATGACAGCCCAGAGAACAAGTGCGACAAAGAGGCAAAGGCGAAAATCCCATGGAGAAATCCGCCTACTTATGGATTTGGAGTGGCCTTATCACAGCATGTTCAGCTGATCAACCCATGTACTGCATAAAACCGTGATGAGACAAAGCATTGTGAATGTTGCGTGTATACTCTTACTATACGTTACTCTCACGTGTGTAGCTATTATGTCTGTAGGTGGACATGACTGCTTACGTAAATACTTATGTCTGCTGGTGTATACTCTAACGAAATATTCATCACGTGGGTATGTGGATATATACATGAAGGGAACTGCATATAGGTACAGTACATACAGTGCATTATATATGCCACTGGCGATCATCTACAGGAGCATCTGAAGACAGGTGAACGAACTTCCATATATTTATTTGTCGGCCGTTGTTTCTGTGAAAAAAAAAAAAATACATATGACCGTGTGTGTGTGTGTGTGTGTGTGTGTGTGTGTGTGTGTGTGTGTGTGTGTGTGTGTGGTATCGAGGTCAAGCACAGGTGAGAATACGTGGCCGTCCATGCGTACATGACGGCAGGTGTCTGGTGTGAGAGAGAGAGAGAGAGAGAGAGAGAGAGAGAGAGAGTAGAAAATTCCACAAAGAAATAAACGAATATGTTGGCAAGTAGAGAGGATGTGATCAGCAAGTTTCGATGCCAAACCCATCAACAGCGCATATGTATGGCCTCATTAAATCCCACAGGCCATGCAACCCCCTCAGGTTAATCGCAAGTGCTGTAGGTTCTGTGGCATAAGCATTCCAAGTGGCTTGTGACACTGTTGTCCCCTTTTGTGGACGCTATTTCTGACTCCTTGTACAAAACATTGAGGATCCCTTTAAGAAGCTAAAAATCCCTTAATGTTATGTACATTTATAAACTAGTGTCGATGTAAAATCATTCTTCGCCTATGTTCCTGTTGAAGACGTGTTAGCTTTCCTGCCAGATGATTTGGGTAACAGAAGTGATGGTATTCCCTGTGAAAACATCATTAAGCTGATAAGGTTGTGTATAGATAACTCGTTTTTTGTTTTTGAGAGTAAAAAATAATTCGGCAAGGTCAAGGGCAATCCCCTCTCCCTTGTGTTGGCAAATAATTACATGGAGGACTTTAAGAGTAATTTGTTGACCTCTTTAAATTAGAAATACATTGTTTGGCTCCGATATGTTGATGACATTCTATGTTTTTGGCCTAACAACCTTCCCATTGATGATTTTTTTTCTTCAACTAAATTCCTTAGCCTCATCCATGAAGTTTACTCAAGAAGTGGAAATTGATAATAAACTGCCTATCTTGAATGTAGAGGTCACCTGGGATAAAGGTGTTCTGAAGACTAAGGAACAGAGAACACCCACAAGTATATTTGATTATGTGCATCATTATTCGAATTGTCACAGTAATGTAAAAGGATCCGTCCTCATATCTAGGCACTTGAGAACATACAGGATTTCAGACCCTGAATTTCTAGATGAAGAACTGCAAATGATTCACAGCCTTGGAAAGAAACTTAAATATCCACTTAGCGCACTAACCCAGTGTCGTAAAAGACCAAGGAATCGCTTCTGTGGAGGCAAAACTAATAGGCCAGAACGCTCCCCCCCCCCCCAAGAAAAAAAAATCATTAGCCTCCCTTTCCATAAAAAATTTCATGTTCTTAAAAAAATTTATTGTACCTGTTGTTTTCAACTATGAGAAAATCATCAAGAAAACCCTCATGAAGAATACCCCATCAAGCAATTCAAATGTTGCATATAAAATTCCAAGCAAAATCTGTAATAAATCTTATATAGGACAATTTAGAAAAGACTTGGAAACCAGGATATCACAGTACAAGTGTATGATGTAAGGCGGTCCAAGGGAGTAGTGACTTATTCCAACACAAAGCATCCAATGATCACCGCCTTACCTGGGTGGGTTCTAAGATACTAGCAAGGTTAAAAAGCTTTGATGAAAGACATGTAAGTTAGTTGAATCATGCTTAATTTCTGGTACATATGACGATAATGTAAACATGAGCTACGGTCATTTTAAATATGATAAATTGTTAACAAAACTAATTGTAAAGCAGTATCCCTCAGACTAATATTCTTTGCATAGGTTTGCTATGGTTAGAATGTAAGGTCAACTGAGGTGACGTGAGGTGAGGTGAGGTAAGGTAAAGGTATGTCACGCCGTCAGGTCCCCCTTTATTCTGTGTGCCCCTCCCCGCTGTAGGTGTTTATTAGACCTCCATCCTCATGTACGTGGGCGTCACTGGCAGAAGATGTAATATACCAAAGTACTTGCTGTCTCTATTTTCATTTTTCCTGTGGGCAATCTGTATACATTTCTTCACGGTGAAGCAAAGTTTCTTCATACATATATATTTGTATACTTGCTTAATTCTAAAACGCTGCTAATCAAAATTATAGTATAGATCATAAGGATATGCTTACTTCTTAAGTTCTCCAGAGTTATTGGGATAATTTTGTCTCGATAACTGCCGGTGTAAATCAATAATTTAGTGTGACTGATGTGTTAATAATACTTCAGTTGTGAAGGCAAGACATCGGCGTTCAGGAGTTAGTTATTTGACGAAGCTGTGAGGGCATGAGGAATGCAGAGAGAAGGGGGAGGGGGGGGGCGGAGGAAGCGAGTGAGTGAGTGAGGAAGAGAGAAATGAAGTAAAATACGAAGAGAACAAAGGTGACTCGAGCAGAGGAAGAGGAAGAGGGAGGAAAAGAAAAGTGAAGGAAATGAGGAAGGAAGGTCGTGAGGCGGGTCAGAGGAAGGGAGGCCGTCTGATTCCTGCTCCAATTCTGTGCCAGACACATAAATCCAGGTACATAGCCAGTCATTCACCCAACTAGCTATTCTGTGTCCAAAGTAGCTTGACCTACATTCGCCGTCTGAATTGTAACAAAAGATTAACCCTAGGATGTAGTGCTAGTCACGAAGAAGTGCTGTCGAATAAATGTAGAGCTGGAATATTGCCATTGCAGGAGGCGGTGGCCTAATCGGTAGAGAGGTGGCCTGAAGTCCCAATGGATCCAAGATCGAATCCCGACTGGGATAGAGAACAGTATAAAAACTTGAGTTTCATTAAAGCAAACCTTACTGATCTCCCATAACACCCTCCAACATATCGTAAAGAACACCCCCTCCATGAGAAAGCCCTTGCATGTATTCGATGTGGAAGATGAGTGTTAGCGCCGAAGTGGTGGTATGTTGACGTGTTTAGCATGTAGGAGGACTACTGGGCCTTAGGAACGGGTTGTGAAGCCCGGAGTCAGACATATAGAATTCTGCTAAAGAAAAAAAAAGCTGCAAAAGGACAAAGATCTCCGCCAAGCAAAGAAGTTTTTTTCCTGTCGGCCGTTTAGTCTTTCAAATGACTGTACTGTGAGTCAGTTAGTCGGTCAGCCATCCCTAGGGCCAGACAGTAAGCCACCCACATGGTCAGTCAGCCAGTTGGTCAGTCAGCCAGTCTGTCTAGCCAGCCATACAAAGAAACCATCCGAGACGATTAAAAAAATAGCGAGCACCGAACTCACATCTTACGTAAACAAATCCTTTTCACATCAAACCTAACCTAAGCCATCACAAAGGCCTTGCTCTTTTATTTCTATACACAAGACGTGTTCAGGAGGAGTGGCTTAACCCCCTGACCCCTGGGTCACCCTGGGGAGCGAGCAAGACACGGAGGGAGCAGGAAATCAGACGTGAGGAGCTCGTGAGGACCTTGGCTTCCCGGTCATTCAACTACACACGCGCGAGGAGTGAAGACGCGGCTGGCTCTCACTCCGGACGTCAGTGTTGTTCCTGCTACTGCTGGCGATACGATGCTCAGGCTGATGCTGCTACCGTTGCTTTCTGAGTCATAGTAACACATAAAATTTCAAAGTCCTTACGTAGCAGGAACAATTAATCTGTGCCGGTGAAATATTTGCAACAGTTATTACTACTATCCCTGTCACTGTTACAACCGATACTATTATTACTACCACTTTCATAGACATTCCTGCCACTCTTGCTACTTTGCTACGAGTACTGCCGTTTTCCCTGGTTCAGCGAGCATCCCCGAAGAAGCTCCAGTCGTCCTTGAATTAACCTTGGCGTGAAAGCCTGCCCTGACAAACCACGGTCGTGTCAAGAGTATCCGACTTTAAAAGCGGCTCCGTATAAGACGACTGAACCCGAGATCAAACGGACAAACACCACTTGAAGGTAAGGCTATTTACTGACTCTTGCCGGGGTGGGTGGGGGGAGGAATTTCTTTACGCCAGAAACCAAAATAAACAGATTCTGAGAGATGCCTGAATAAGCTAAGTGAAAAATTAATACCAATATTGTCTTTGATAACAACAACGCAAATATTAACCGAATAAGGTAAAAGTAGTAATAATTCAAAATATTACCTAACTAATGCTATGAGAATTCGTTTGACATTAACATATATATATATATATATATATATGTGTGTGTGTGTGTGTGTGTGTGTGTGTGTGTGTGTGTATATATATACAGAGAGAGAGAGAGAGAGAGAGAGAGAGAGAGAGAGAGGGAGGGAGGGGTATATTACTGCAATCTCTGGACAGTTTTATTTAGCTAAGGGGAGACTGTACTAGCTGGAAGGATTAGATATGCGTTCATTAATCCCTTCACTGCTGTTAGTCTTTCGGAAATGAAAACATTCGTCCGTAGTAACAAGAAACACTGTAACAAACCAACGTCGTAATGGAAAAGTTATAGGCTATAACACATGCTTTATAAACGTGACAAGAACCTGGACTCAAAACTTAATCTTTTCACTCCGATGACGTATTTTCTAGGGTGGTCTTGCCGCCACCGGATCTTTGACTCAGCTAACGAGATGTTCTGCGAGTGGACGGGTGGAGGACACGCCCCACCACCCACATATTGCTAGAGGCTCTCCCCAGGTGGAATGAACTCGTGTGGCGGCAGCAAAGAAGACAAATAAAAAGTCTGTCATCATAGTAACTATCATCACAGGTGGCAACATGCACCACCACCACCACCACCACCACCACAACAACAACAACAACAACAAGAAAAACAACAGCAGCAGCAACGAAGAACCAATGAAATGACATATCTGACGTGTAAAAATGTACAAAAATTGGTTATAATTATCCTTTTTGCTCTTACATGTCCTAATATTGCCATCTTTCCATCTTCGGTGTTGAGATGTAACTATGGATGCATCCTAGAATGTGATACACTCAAGAGGTGCTATGGAAAAGCTATAGAACTATAAAATTGTCCTGTTCTACCAGTGAACTACATTAAAAAAGATTCAAAAGGATGAAAGTCTAGGCCAAGTTAAGGTAAAAGAAGTATAGTACCTATGGACGACACGAAGATCAATCAGACAGGGATCTATATTTGCCAAGTTTCAGTCTTCCCCAGCAACGCTACTACGAAATAGTTGTTCTGCATCCGGGTTCCTCAGTTGCACTGTTGGGTGGTCAGGGACAACAGGGAATCAAACTGAGTCCACTAGTCTAACCGGCCTTAGATTCGATCTCTTCGTCTTCCAGTTGCAAGCTGGATGTGTCAACCAATGCACCACCGTCTCCCCTGTGTAAAAATATAATTTTGTCATACCATACATATCGGAGGACACTGAACACCAGTCCTGAACGAGATAGCATGTACTCAGTATCGACGGTGGGCATGAGTGCCGTAGGTGGTGGTGAGCGTAAGGAAACTGTGCTTACTTGCTGGTCAGAGTGGCACAAAAATATTCATACTTCACTTTACGATGAAGTCCTATGATGTCTAACTCTTTCAGCCCTAGGACGAGATTTGTTTTATTCTTGTTGCTGCCACACGCTTGCAGTCAGCTTCAGGAGGTTGTTTTGTGGTGAATGTTAATCGCATAAACTCAAAGTTAACTTCCTCATTAGATGTCGTGCTCAGTGTTTTCTTCCAGCCAACGAGAGAGGATTTTAGTCATCTCAGAGACCCCTTGTGGAGAATGGGTCAGTTCCAGAAAGATCTAAGCACATTCAAATCATCAGGAAATAGCGAGACTAAAGTTTGTAAAATACGTGTTGTGGCTGAATCAGGTAATCCCAGTAATGCAACGACGAATACTAAACTATGCTCTTCCACCCACCACGCTATTTTATTCAGCTATGAGAGGGTTATCAAGAGAAAAAAAAGGAAACGTTTCAAACTTCGCCACTAATTTTTTTCGAAGACAGCAAAATCGTCTGAGACTACCGAGAATGAAAGAAGAAAGTAAGGACATTGGAAAAGTTTAAGAGCAAAAATACAGCCCAGCCAAACTCTTCTCATTGAAAGAAATCCCTTCTTTGGAGGAAAATTCGTGGAAAAAATTGTCTGCTGAGATCTGTTATAAATCCCAGGCCAGGATCACGGTTCATCTGTCAGTCCTAAGTCTTAATGGAGAGGGGGCGGGCAGGGAGGGGCTGGAGGAGGGAAGGGGGAGGAAGATAGTCTGTATGCCGTTAGCTGAGAGAGGCGGAGAGGGAGAGTAAGTGGGGAGTGATGGGAGTATAGGAGAGGAACAGGGGAGAGGAGAGGAAAGATGATGAGGAATAGGAGAGGGAAGACGGAAGGTGCAGATGGAAGTAGGGAGAATGGGTGGGGCGAGAGATGGGAGTAGAAAGGAAAAGGAGAGAAAGTAGAGATAGAAGTAGAGAGGGAAGGTGCGGGGGGGAAGTAGTAGCAAAAAAGTCGAGAAGTGAAACAGGGGGACGTGAGGAGGGAGGGGAGGAAGATATAAAAGAAGAAAGGAAGGAGGTGTGATAAGGAGGGGAGAGGGGGAAGGAAGGGAAAGATGGAAGTAGGTGAGGGACAAAGGGGTGGAGAGAGAGGAGAGGGAAGGGGGAGATGGAAGTAGAAAGGGGGGCGGGAGGGGAGGAAGAAGGAAGGCAGAGATAGAGGTATGGAAGGAGGAAGGTGGTGGGGGGGGCGGAGGAGAATTTAGAGGTGAGTGTACAGACAGAAGTTGAATTAGCCCTTCAACCTGAGGACGTAATTTTTTTTATTCGTCCTGATAACATGCAATTACTTTCAGCCTAGCGAAGCCAGCCATTAATGAAACGGATTTTTTAGCTAATATCTAACACCTCCAGGATATATCTAACACCTCCAGGATATATCTAACACCTCCAGGATATATCTAACACCTCCAGGATATATCTAACACCTCCAGGATATATCTAACACCTCCAGGATATATCTAACACCTTCAGGATATATATAACACCTCCAGGATATGCCTAATACCTCCAGGATACACCCAACACCTCCAGTGCGAAAAGTATCCTAAGATGAATATAAATTTCTAGGTAGCAAGGATACAATAAACTACGCCATTGGGTTGAGAGAATTAAGAGGTAAGAAGAGATTTTACAAATGGCGGTGTGGAGGGGAGATAGACAGGTGTACTCATGGATGTACCTAATTGTCAGCGTGATGACGTATGTTTTGAGTCTTGCCACTTTCAGGTAATTTTTTGCAGGTCGGGGGAATCATATCTTATCCACCCATTTCGAAAGCTCTTCCGGAGATGGGTAAAACCATCTAGAGATATCAAGAATGTAAGCTAGACGATAAAGCAGTGATGAGGCGAAAGAGGAAAGAGAAGACAGGAGGACAGTAAATGGGATGAGAAAGGAGGTAAAAAGAGAAGAAACGAGGAGAGGGAGATAGAGAGGAAGACACAGGGAGAAAAGGAGGGTATTAAAGGTAAGGAGGGACGGGGAAGGGAAACAAGGAGGCAGAGAGAGGGAGAGGCAAAGAAGGGAGAGAAGAGGCCAGAGAAAGAGGGAAGGAGAAGGGAGGGCAAAGAGGAAGAGTGGAAAGGAGAGGGAAGGAGGAGGGAGGTGAGGAGAGAAACAGTGGAAAAGAGAGGGAAGGAGGAGGGAGGGTGAGGAGAGAAGCAGTGGGAAAAAGAGGGAAGGAAGAGGGAGGGGAGAGTAAGAAGGTAGAGTGGAAAGGGAAGGGAAGGAATGTGTGAGAAAATGAGAAGGGAGAGAAAATGAGGAGGGAGGTTGGGACGGTGCAGAAGGAAGACGGGAGGGAATGAAAATGAGAACTATAAAGTACAAAGGAGTACAAAGGAAGGCAGACGGCATTAGACTTAGTGATCCCTTCAAGGCTGTGTATCATAGGAAATACTAATTATATCTGACTCTGTAGGCTGAAGACAAGGATGGTAAAGCGAGAAGACATAAGAAAAGGAGAATGGCGAAGATGACAGATGAATGAGTATGTGGAATAGGGGTAAGAGAGTGTACAAAGCGAGGGAGGGAGAAGGGGAGGCATGGAGGGAGAGAGGGAGGGAGAGATAAGGAAAGGGGGAGGAAGGGACGGGGGGAGGGAAAGATATGAAGGGAGGGAGGGAGGGAGAGAAAAGAAAGGTTACTAAGTGGATTAAGATTAGCAGGCAGGAAGGAAGGAAGGAAAGGAGAATGGCCAACGCGAGAGAAGGGTCGAAAGAGAAAAAAGAATCTTATGGGAGAAGGTAGAGAGCAGGAAAGAAGTACGGATTGACGGAAGGAAGGAGAAGGAGGGCATGAAAGTAAGAAGAAAGGAAGGAAAGAGGGAATCGGTAGCAGTGCATTAGAGAAGGAAAGAATATAGAAAGAAGAAAAGAAGGAGGGCATGAAAGAAAGGAAAAGAAGAAAAGGAAGGTCAAAAGTTCTGAGCTATGGAAGGAAGGAAGGCAAGAAAGAATGAACGAGGAAAAGATAGGAGAGAATGAAGGAAAGAAATTAGGAGGGAAAGAGGGAAGAAAGACGTGGAGGGAAGAAAGGTGACATGGCTAAAGAAATTAAAGATGCAGTAGAGAAGACGGGATGGAAGAAAGGAAGGAAGGAAGGAAAGTACAGTAGGGGTCCTGCAGGAAGAGGAGAAGAAAGAAAATGGAAGAGAAGATTGATATAGGACAGAAGAAGGGAGAGGTGGAAGGAAAGTACGAAGCAGGGAATGAGAAAAAAAAAAACGAAGAATACACGTCAACGGAAGGGAGAAGAATATAGAAAGAGAAGAGAGGAGGAAGAATGGAAAAAAAAAGAAGAAAGAATCAATGGTGACAGAGAGAATGAAGGAGTGAGAGGAGGAAGGCAGGTCGAATGAATGAAGAAAAACTGATGCCGAAAGGATGAACATGGAAGAAGTTACAAAAATTAGTGTGAAGGACAAGGAGGGGAGAGGGATATGATAGAGGGTTTGGGGGGGCGACAAATTGATAATAAATGATGTGATGATAATGGGTATGAGTGAGGCAGAGGGTGGTGGTGGTGATGATGATAATGAACTAGATAGTTGGTACGGTGACTGTGGCAGGTGATGATAATGATGTAGTGTGGCATTAGTGATAACGGTAGATGTTATACTGGTCGTAGATGCAGATGTGGTGATAACTGTGACAAACAGTGATGTTGGTAGTGGTGATGGTTGTTGTGCGTGAAGTGGAAGTGACAGTAACCTGCAGTCCAACTGATGATACTGACGTACGTGGTGGCGATGAAAGTGAAGGAGGTAGTTGTGGTTGTTGCTGTGGCGGTGGTGGTGGTGATGGTGGTGTTGTTGTTGTTGTTGTTGTTTTTGTGACTATGGCTCATATTAATATAAAGTGAACCCAGGGAAATGTGGGCTTAATTCCGTTCTCCTTTAGTCCACCATCCTCCTTTTGGGAGAAAGGGAAGTAAATGAGAGAACATTTTTATAGCCGGGCAGTAGAGCCGACTGGTTATATTGGTGTCGTCACATGAAGGAGCCCATCTTCAGAATCGGTGATGACAGTGATGGTGGTGATTTGTAAAAGGCAGTGAATAAACTGATATTAACCCTCTGATGGTCGGAATAACTTTAGTGTTTTATTCCAACACCTTACGATTGTTTTCAGTTAAGATCTAGAACTCTGTCGTGTCCTGAGGACAGTCACTAGTTTCCATCTACTGTACCGAATGGAGGTCCTTGACTAACGGTGACTAAGACATGAACAGGACACCTCAGTAGTGTTCATAAGTCCTGGTAGGTACATTCTATAGTAATAGTGTGAAAGTTTATCCGAGTCCGCCCTACAAATTCCTTGTGCAGGTGGGATTGAAACCTCGAGTAGACACGACCAACTTATCTCGTTGGCTCCTAATATTGACCTGACTCTTTCTCCATGCCCCTCCACTGCGCGTAAAGGATTTGTTTGTTTGTTTGTTTGTTTTTCTATCAGCAATGGCCCATGCCAGGACACATAACCTGGGCCCTTCAGATTCCTTCCGCAGTCTCCGGTTCTCCTGGAATCGTCGCGAGACTCAGAGGCCAGAATAATCATAATACCAGCAAAACAATAGTCTCCGGCTAGCCTATGTAGTAGGTGGAGACTAATGGCTCACATAATCTGAATGTTATTGTAACCGTGAATCCTCACGCTGTCTGGAAAACTATAAATAATATTACACCCACGCTGGCGATACCAAGAACGGGATACTAATTCGGTGTGTGTGTGTGTGTGTGTGTGTGTGTGTGTGTGTGTGTGTGTGTGTGTGTGTGTGTGTGTGTGAACAAAATAACTAAAACAGCTTTATACTGATTTGGACTAAACTTCGTTGAAGGGTTGAGGGTCAGCCAAGAGGTTGATCTTTAGTTATTGAGAGCAATAGGTCAAAAGTCGAGATCAGATGGCAAGGTCACCTTAACTTCTTCTTTCGCTTTTCATAAATCTCTGTGCCAGGATCCAGGGCAGGGCAACGATGAAGGGATCCAGTTGTGAGAAAAATAGTTTGATGGATGAAGTCACGTGGACAAGTCAAGGTCAAGGTCAAGATCACATGGCAAGGTCAATTTGTAGCGGTTTTGAATCGGTTTACATCAAACTTGTAGAAGGGTTGAGGGTAAGGCAAAAACAAGAGGAAGGGATTTTATAACACTCAGTCAACGGGCAAAGTCAAAAGTCGACCCGTGTGTGCCGGCGTGTAAACAAAAGAACTTGAAACAGGTTCGAAGAACTTGAAACAGGTTCGAATTAATCTGGACCAAAATTATGTTGAAGGGTTATGAGCCAGCCAATGGTTTAATGTATTGGCTTCTTTACGACAATAGATCAAGGTTAAGGGTCACGTTGCAGGGTTAGCGTAATTTTATTTTTATTATGTTTAAACCAAACTTTGTGGATGGGTTGAGAGCAAAGCAAAAATCAAGGAAATTGAATTGGAGAACTGTCCGTCAAAGGTCAAAGGGCAAAGTTAAATATTTGACCCTCTAACTCAAACTTATCATTTTTTTTTTTTCCGATTTAGACCAATCTTGGTGGAAGGACTGGGGATCAACCAAAAATCAGAAGCATAGTCAAAAGTAAATGTCACAGGGCAGGGTTAACTCAGCTTTGATCTGATTTCGACCAAACTTAGTGGAAAGATTAGCAGTTAGGCAATAATGAAGTATTCGTTTTTTAGAACAGTCGGTAGAAGGTCAAGGTAACAGGGTAAAGCTAAATACTGGTCCCTCAGACTTAAAATGCAGGGTGTGGGTGGTTACTCAGTCAGCGCTCTTTCTTGTTTTGCCAACTAACAGCCAGACGATTGTATTCAGGCCAGAGTGAGCATACGTGCCTGGAAGTGTCAGTATCAGTGGTAATGGTAATAAGGATCAGGATGATGGCAATGATGATGATGACGTCAAATTTGAGGGTAATTATGACGTTTTCTTTGTGGAAATAAGGATAAAGTTGACAGAACTGATGACGATTGATGGTACTGGCAAGAGTAATGTCTGTCTGTTGCCAGACGCTTTAATTCCGTAAGGAGTGGCTACAAACAAATCGCCTCCATGTAGCCCTGTCCCCCTCCATTTCACTGCCCTGCTCCCAGCTCACGCACCCCTCTCTCATATACCTCTCCACTCCATTCCTCCACCTTATCCTCGGCCTCCCCCTCCCTCTACCCCCTTCCACCTCACTCACATACACTCTCCTCGTCAGTCTCTCGTTCTCCACCCTCTCCACATGACGGGAACGGTGATGATAGTGATGCTGATGGTAAAGGCATTAGTAAGGATAAGCTTGAAACTGATAGTGTTCTTGATGATGATGACGATGATGACGGTGATGGTCTTGATCATGATGCTGATAGTGTTGAGGGAGATGGCGATGCTGGTGGTGACAATGATCTCTTGTGGTAATCAGTTACTCTACTCTGCTATTAGGTCACAGAGTTACCAGGTGTTGCAAATGAGAGAGAGAGACAGACAGACAGACAGACAGAGACAGAGAGACACAGAGAGAGTAATCTGCAATTTCATAACACACATGCACACCACTGCTGCATACACCGCGCATAAATACTCAAACAAAAGTTAATATACACTCGATCAAAAAAGTATGTTTACGGAGATGAACAGTGGTATCACAATGAACGTTTCTGCTGTTAGCGTTTTCTTCCTAAGGTAAATGGTTTTGAATGATAGTTTATTTTAATGGTTGTGTAAACTTCATGATTAACCAGGTGTTGGTAGTCACAGTGAGCATATCAGTCAATCAATCAATCAATCATTTCCTGTGGCACCCCACGGGATGTATAAGGCCTCGATGAACTCTCTCCACCAATATTTGTCTCTTGCCATCTCCTTCAGGTCCCACCAACACTCCTCTCCTGCTTCTCTTTTCATTGTCCTCAACCAGGTTTCCCTCGGCCTACCTCTACCTCTTCTTCTTCTAGCAGTCCACTCTGGCACATCCTGTATTAAACTGCTTTCTTTTCTGTATATGTGCCCCATCCACTTCCAGCGAGACAGTCTCACATATTCATTAACTGGTTCCACTCTCGTAATATCTCTTACTCTTTCATTTGTAACTCTGTCTTGCCACTTTACCCCAAGAATCCTTCTCATTATTTCATTCTCAAATCCTAATACTTTCTGATCTGTTACATTTGTACTGTACCATGACTCATGCCCATAAATTAAATTTGGTCAAACCATGGACTTGTAAATTTTTACTTTAGTATGTACCGAAAGCATATTATTATTCCAAACAGATTTCAACATTCTAACAGCTCTCCAAGCCTGTCTAATCCTCTCCTCAATTTCATTGTTTAATGATCCATTAGATGATACAATCGTTCCCAGATATTTAAAGTTTTCTACATATGAAAATTGACTGAGGAACATTTTCGTATTACTCGTCTGCGGTTTCAAAAGGTAATGATGGGAAAGTGTAAAAAGTGTAGAGATACCGGTACCGGGACTAATCTTAATCGTGTGTACATGTAAACATAAACATTCAGACACATACACATGTGAATAACTAGAAGCCCCCTCAAAAGGAGAATCACACCAGTCGTGAGGCGATACATAGTTAGCGAGGCTCGGAATATGACCTTGATCTTGATCTACTTTCACTAATTTCTGATTCGTAGATTTTCATCCCTACAACACACCTGTAAAATTTTGTGATGATACTTTGAGCGGTTGCGAAGTTATCGTGGTAACAGACACACAGACCTTGCCCTACTTTCCCCAGTTTCGAACTCGTGATCGATTTTATTCCCTACTACACACCTGCAAAATTTTATGGTGATATCTTGAGTGGTTGCGAAGTTATAATGCTAACACACACGGTGGCTCAATCGGTAGAGAGGTGGCGTGCAGTCCTAACGGACCCTGGTTCGAATCTCGGCTGGGGCAGGGAACAGTTTAAGGATTTGAATTTCATTAAATCAGGCTTTACTGATCTACCAGAAGACCCGCCGACATGTCGTAAAAATACCCCCGCTAATACCAAAACACCAGTCCTGTATGAGACAGCCCTAGCATGTATTCAATATGGACGGTGGGTGTTAGCGCCGAAGTGGTGACATGTAGAGGTGTATGGTATGTAGGAGGACTGCTGGGCCTTGATAGCAGGCTGTGAAGCCTTTGCCCAGATTCGGACACATAAACACACACACACACACACACACACAATTAATGCATATTTTTTTTCTTTTCTTGATTTCCTTTTTTTTTCTTTTTTTATTTCCCATGACTTGCTCTTTCCTTCTCATCTTTACGACTTTCATTGAATGAGTGTATTTTAATCTCTCTCTCTCTCTCTCTCTCTCTCTCTCTCTCTCTCTCTCTCTCTCCATGCATATACCACTGAATGATGTTATACTGTATTACAAAGACCTTTCATGGTAAAAGGGTTAACTTTTTCTTCCTCGGTTTCCCTACTATAATCCTTTCAGTAAAATGACCTCTTCTTATAGTTGTCTTTGTCACTCCAGAGCAGTTTTCATCATATTATGTGGGATCTGGAGTAATGAAGAGAACAATAACAACTACCATGTATGTTTTTTTTTTTTTTATGTGTCCGACTCTGGGCAAAGGCTTCAGGGCCTATATCTCGGGGGCAGTAGCCTATCCCAAGGCCCAGTAGTCCTCCTACACCTGTGAATCGTTTCTGTTCCGAAAAGTCTTTCCTAAGCAGAAAATAAAAATGCCTCGTGATGGAAAGCGAAAGTACATAAAAGTAACGTTATCGCATTGAAGGGGTTGATAAATAAATACGGACAGTCCTTGTGTGCAGCTTGTGTTGGGTGAGCGGTGCTGTGCGGTGGTGGGACATGGCTGGTGGAGGAGGATGTTGGTGGATTGAGGCGTATGGAGGCGGGGGTGATTAGATGGATATTTGGTGCGTCCTTGAATAGTGGGCCTGGGAGGGTTAGGATGGCGAGTGAAGGGACGGAAGGGGGAGGGGACCTGAATGTGTTGTGTCTTGATGCAGAGGAGGTGGGGGGGGGGGTAGGAGGTGCACTGGGATGGTTTGGGCGTGTAGGGAGAGTGTGGGATGGCAGCTGGGCGCAGAGGGTGGGAGGTGTGGGTGTTGGGATGGAGATACGAGAGGTAGGTTAAGGAATACTGCGGGACGGGGTGGTGGGCGTGGCCTTGGGGTAGGGGGACTGAATGGGGAAGCTGCTGTAAACAGGTTAGCGTGGAAAGCCGCCATTTGGTGACCAAGGCCGATGCATCCAAGCAAGTTAAAGTCTGGCGTCATGGTTTATGTATATACTCGTATGGGAGTGAATGATGAAGTGAAAGAGAGAGAGAGATTGTTCATGTGCTGGAGGATGCAACAGTGGATGTATGTGGACTGATTGAAACTAAATGGAAAGGTGAAAGGGTGAGAGTATGGGAATATGGTTTAGGAATATGTGCGGGAGTTAATGAGAATGGAAGGGCAAAAGAGGGAGTATGTCTGATGATAAGCAAGAAGTGGAAGGAGAATATAAGAGAGTATGGAGCAGTGGGTGCAAGGATTGTATGGGTGAGGATGAAAGTAGGTATACAGTACACGCTTGGGCGATTGTATGTGTGTATGCACCGACAGAGGACCAAGTGGCAAGAGTGAAAGATGAGTTTTGGGCAAGTGTAGAAGCATGTATGGACAAGTTTGAGAGAAGCGAAAGAGTGTTTACGATTGGAGACATGAATGGCAAAGTTGGGAATGTACGAGTGGATGGAGTGGTTGGTCAGTGGGGTGTGCCAGCTGAAGTAGATGGGAATGGTAGTGCTTTGGTGGACGTCTGTGCTGGTAAGGGGTTGGCAATAGCCAACACCTTTCGGCATAAGATGATCCACAGGTATACATGGAGAGTAATGAGGAGGATGGACGGTGAACTTGTTGAACGAAAGGCAATGATAGACTACGTGTGTGTGGATGAGCGAATGAGAAGACAAGTGTTGGATGCAAGATTATGGAGAGGGTGGGGGAATGGAGTCTCGGACCATCACTTAGCGATGGCCAAGGTAAGGCTGCAAAGAAAATGGGTGAAGAGATGAAGGGGAAGACAGGAGGAAACAGCTCCTGTGGGAAGAGAGGAGAAGTTGCAAGATATTGAGAAAATGTGAGAGTATAAGAGCATAGTGGAAGAGAGATTGGGAAGGTATGAGTTAGAGCAGATGGACGGGGTGGATGATGTATGTAAGATATTCACGGAAGAGACAGGCGCATTGTGTGAGGTGGTTTGTGGAGTAAGGAGGAGATGCAGGAGTGTGCAAGGGACAGCATGGTGGAATGATGAGGTGAAAGGAGCTGTGGAACAAAAGAAGAAGGCATATAGTGAATGGTTAGCGAGTAGAGGTAGGGGAGAAGATGGCAGAGAGAAGAGAGAGGTATATGTGAGCATGAGAAGGGAGGTTAAGAGACTGGTGAAGGAGAGTAAGAAGAAAGTGGATGAAGAGTTTTGGAGGAATCTGAGTGTAAAACGGAGGGGGAGTGAGAAATTGTTTGGGAAGGCGGTAAAGAAAGTAAGGCTGTGTGAAAGGGGAAATAGTCGGGGAGTGAAAGATGGGAATAATAGATTGCTGGTGGAGAAGAGAGAGAAATTGAGTAGATGCAAGGAGCACTTTGAGGATTTCTTGAATGTAGAGAGTGAGAGCAGTGCGAGTATAAGTGGTTGGGGAATGGCTGGGAGATGAAGAGATGAGAGGAGGGAGGAAGAGATCAGTAGGGCAGAAGTAGTGGAAGCAATGAAGAATATTAAGTTGGGAAAGGCCCCAGAAATTGATGGAGTGTGTGGTGAAATGCTGAGGTATGGGGGTGAGATTGTTGTGGAGTGGATATGAAAGTTGTGTAGATTGGCTTGGGAAGAGGGAAGGGTTCCAGAGGACTGGGAATCAGGTATAATTGTTCCTTTATACAAAGGAAAAGGGGAGAGAGAAGTATGTGGTAACCATCGGAGTATTTGCCTTCTTAGTGTAACTGGAAAAATATATGGTAGAATACTCATTGATAGGGTTAGGCATATAACAGAGGAGCTAGTTGGAGAAGAACAAGGGGGATTTAGGAAGGGAAAAGGGTGTGTAGATCAGATATTTGTTCTAAGATATTTAGTGGAGAAGTATCTAGAGTAGGGAAAGAAAGTGTATGCTGCCTTCATGGACTTGGAGAAAGCTTATGACAGAATAGATAGGCAAGGTATGTGGAAGGTATTAAGAATATATGGAGTGGAGGGGAAATTGTTGAGTGCTGTGAAGAGTATGTACGAAGCAGCTAGGGTTACAGTGCGAGTGGATGGTGAGCTGAGTGAGTTCTTTGATCTCAATGTGGGACTGAAACAGGGTTGTGTGATGTCTCCATGGCTATTTAATATATACATGGATGGGGTTGTAAAGGAGGTGCAAGGTAGGGCAGTGGATGTGGGGGTGGCTCTAATGAATGAGGGTGAGATTTGGAAGATTCCGGTGTTCCTGTTTGCTGATGATACAGTGTAGTTGAGTAAAGATGAATGGGAGTTGCAAGGTTTGGTGAATGAATTTGGGACAGTGTGTAGGAAGAGGAATCTGAAAGCTAAAGTAAACAAGAGTAAAGTTATGGTGTTTGAGAGGAATAAAGTCATAGAATGCATAGTCAGGTTGGATGGTGAGGATATGGAGAATGTGAGTGCATTCAAGTACTTGGGTAGTGTGATGAGTAAGGATGGAACTTTTGGGGATGAAGTGCTTGAAAGGGTACAGCAGGGAAGGAAGGTTGTTTGTTCACTGAAAGCAGTGATGAGAAATAGGGAGGTGAGTATAGAAGTTAAGAAGTCACTGCATGACAGTATTGTGATCCCTACTCTAACGTATGGAAGCGAGGCATGGACCTTGCTAGAGAGGAACAAGTCAAGAGTGAGCAGTGGAAATGAGTTACTTGAGAAGAGCATGTAGAGTGGCATGGAGGGACAGGTTGACGAATGAAGAAGTGAAGGAACGTTGTGAGGTGGATGTGGATGTGGCTGAGAAAATTAGGAGAAATACACTGAGGTGGTTTGGACATGTGGAGAGAATGGGGAATGAAAGACTGACTAAGAGGGCGTAGGTAGGTGAAGTGTATGGAGGGAGAGGGAGGGGATGACCGAGGATGAGGTGGAGGGATGGAGTTGAGAGGTATACGAGGGAGGGGGGAGTGAGTTGGGGGGGAGGGCAGTCAAATGGTGGGTGACAGAGCTACTTGGAGGCGTTTTGTCTGCGGGCATCCTTTGCGGGATTAGGGCGTCGGGCTATATATATAAATATATATATATATATATATATATATATATATATATATATATATATATATATATATATATATATATATATATATATATATATATATATATATATATATATATATATATATATATATATATATATAAATATATATATATATATATATATATGGAGCCTCTGTGGTACAGTGGTACAGTGCGCGTTTCATACATGGGTGAGCCAGGGTTCGTGCCCCGCCAGGGTAATAAACTTTGGGAGTGTTCATGCGGCCACGTACTGCATTGGCGGACACAAGGGTTGCTGTTTTTGAACCAGTGTCGCTTACTATAAAGTATGCTTGCATCCAGTCGGCTTGCGCGGGCCGATTACACTTGGTTCACAGACTATACACACATCCAAAGCCACTCCAACACTATAGTTACAAGCACTTCTCACCCCACATACAATCTCTACCAGACAGCCTAAGCCACTTGGTAGAGATACATTGGCTGTATCGTCCCGACTTCGATCGGGATAGGCCGGTCCTGCAGTGGATACTCAAACGGCTGATGATGATATATATATATATATATATATATATATATATATATATATATATATATATATATATATATAATTTCTCTGATACACATATGCATTAATTAGTCTCTTCACTTCGATGACGTATTGTGTGTTTTTTGCTCCCTATCTCCAGACAATTTTCTTCAGCATAAAAAAAACTTAGCAGTGCGACAATTAGATGACGCTTTCGTTTAAACATTCTCTGCTAGAGGTTCCGCAGCTGAATAATTGCATCCGCTAAAAGCTTAACCAAAAAGGAGCACACAGAGTCCAACACCTGCGTCGTACACTTTGTCTAAGTGCTAAGCATTTGACTTTGTCCTATGACCTTGACTTTCAATTGATTGTTTTGAAAATCAACTTGCTTCATTCTTGCCTGACCCTCAGTCTTTCCTTTAAGTTTGGTCTATATCGGATCAAACCTGCTCGAGTCGAACATGCCTTGTGAAGATGCTCTTTGACCTATTCCTCACAAAATCGGTTCTCCTCGTTCTCGGCCAACCCCTAAGCCCTTCCAGCAAGTTGGTCAATATCGAATCAAAAATAAGTCATAGGATACCAGTTGAACATTTGACCGTGATGTTTGACCCTGTCTTCTAACTGATTGCTAAAACTGAATCCCTTTATTTTTGTCTTACCCTGAACCCTTCAACCAAATTTAGTCTTACTCGCAAAACGGTTCAAGTTCACCATCCCATATGAACTTGACCTTTGATTTAGTTCTTTCAGTAGCAGTAAGTTCAACCTCTTGGTTGACCCTCAGCCCTTTCAGAAAGTTCACTTGAGATCAGATCTAAATTATTTTAGTTAAGCTTATTCACACAAAAACATACGGATCAAACTAAAACCCTCTCCTACTGACTCTTCTCAAATTTGAATCCCATCGTCCTTGCCTTGCACACGTATATTCCATAACAAGTTTAGTCTAAACTAAATCAAAACTGCTTGAACTGACCTTGCCCTGTGACTTGCACTTTTAATGTTCGAGAGAGAGAGAGAGAGAGAGAGAGAGAGAGAGAGAGAGAGAGAGAGAGAGAGAGAGAGAGAGAGAGAGAGAGAGAGACAGACAGACAGACAGACAGAAAGACAGACAGACAGAAAGACAGACAGACGGGGGGGGGGAAGGAAGGAAGGGGGGAGGGGAGCCACGTTTTGAGTGACCTCAATCCTCTCACTAGGTTAAAATCTGATCAGCACTGTTTGATTCTAGTGTTGTAACACACACACACACACACACACGCGAGCGCACCGCGCTTCCATTGCGAGCCTGTAAGTCCTAAAATAATGATGTACTCGGGCTGAATGAGTTAAATACTGGCCTGTAGTACATAAATACGTATGCGTCTAGTTACATTTCTGTTTTATCAGTATTGTTTTCTCTTCTGTCTCTTCTGTTTTTCTTTTTTCTTTCTAGTTTTCCTGTTGTGCCCCGCCAAAAGAATTAATTATTATTTGCGGTACATCATTCTTATATTTATTTCAAGATGTCAAGTGTATTTTAGAAAGAAAATGATACTAAATATTCTTGTATGTTTTTAGCTACTGTTTTCCCTCATTTTTTAAAACGAATGATTTAACTGGTCAGTGTCACACCAGTTTACCACGTGAAAACAGGAAAAATTCGGAGATTATTTATCCTCGTGAGACTTTCTTATTATATCATGATCATAGCCATGATCTTCTTAAAACAATATATCCAGTGTTATCAAGAAAATGTATGCTTTCCAGTAGGTTCTGAGAGTACTTGACAAAAATTTTCACCTGTAACTGACCCGTCAAACAACCAGTTGCACTTTATACTGGATCTAATCTCCGCTATGTTCCTATTGTTGCCCCCTCTCTATACTCCCTCCTCCTTCCCACCCACCCACCCCCACGCACACGCACACACATTATATGGCCTTGTCCCATCTCTGCAGGATACTGGCTGCGATGTTTATAAGCTGTAATTTAGTTTATTTCCTAGTTTACAAAAAGCCAAATTTATAATACCACCTTCGAAGTGTAAGGACCCGAGACTAGTCAGTTGCAGTCTAGAACACTTAAGGGTAAGAGAACGACCTACACCCCTCAGAGTATTGCATGATCTGAAAATTGTGCAGCCATGTCTGTGAGTTTCAGGGTAAGCACACCAAGGTCGTCACACCGACTGGTTCCGTCTGACAAGTTTACCACCCGTCATTTTTCTCGTCTTACATTTCCTTGATCTTCTTCTTTGATGCTAAACGACACTTTCTGTACCAATGAAGCATATGATAAATAAAAAATGAAAAAAAAATTGCAACGACCATCGTACGACTACAGTGGCATCAATCAACATCAGTCGCTTCGACGTACAAACATACACACGTACAGTATATATATATATATATATATATATATATATATATATATATATATATATATATATATGTGCGGGGGGGGAATGTATGTATGTATATATTGTGAGAAATCTTAAATCATTTAAGATTTGCAGATGACATTGTCCTAATGTCAGGAACAGCAGAGGCATTACAAGAAATGTTAAATGACCATGTATAGAGAAACTCTCAAAGAAGGGCTAAAGATTAACCGGAGCAAAACTAATGTTTAATCCAAATTCACCAAAGAGGTCATTAGAATGAGCGAAGAAATTCTTGAAGAAGTCCAGGAGTACAGTAACTTGGGGCCAATACTAAAACCAACGAAACACCATGATAGCGAAATAAAAGACACATTACAGTAGGATGAAAGGCTTTCGGTAAACATAGAGACATCATGAAAAGCAGCGTGTCAATATGTATGAAACGAAATGTATATTACAAATGTATAATCTCAGCTATGACATACGGTTGTGAGACCTGCAAATTGACAAACTCGATGGAAAATCAACTAATTCTTTCTCAAAGAGCAATGAAAGGTCAGTGTTGGGAATATCTTTAATCCATTTCCTCCCAGTGTCCTCAGCTGAGGACAGAACTAGGCATTTTTAAAAGTTAATAAAGAAGGGAATCTCAGGGTATGGACCTACGAACTTCGCGACTATGAACCTGCACGAGGAGGGCAGTACTCTTAGTGCCCATCTGGCAAGATCCCTCGCATAGGAAGTCCTGGAGCTAATGGGTTAAAAGTACGGCCACACCAGGCACGACGAGCAGGGAGGTAGCGTGGAGCGATGAGCGGCGAGATGAGCGTCAGTGCGATGCCAGTCAAAACAGGAAGCTGCAACCTGGCGCAGCAAGTACTGAGAAGCTGTCATGGGTACAGACATGCCTCGGGATGTTGCTAGGTAATGCCCAATATTTTGGAACATGCTGCATCGCTTAGTGACGAGCGTGGAGGGTGAACGAAGTGACAAACCTCCCCGCTCATTCAGTGTGGCCACCCACATAGAATTTAGCAACTTTTATCATGTCGCCTCATCCCTCCCCGTTCAGGTCTCCCCGCTCGTCGCAGCCGATGTGGCAGTATCCTAAGAGACAGGAAAAGATCAACTTGGGTGATATATATACAAACAGAGAGAGAGAGAGAGAGAGAGAGAGAGAGAGAAAGTAGGTTGGAAGGCCAATAGACAGAAATATTTACTCATCTACGTATTTATTTATTTATTTATGGATCCAGTGACAGGTTTTACCCTTTCTGTTATATGTGGTATTATTCATTGCCGCATCCGGACGGCTTTATATGGTATATATTAGGAGACTATCTATAGATCTATCTATCTATCTGTCTATTTATAGCCAGACGTCTTAACCCGTACGGGGCGGCCACAGACAATTTACCTCCATGTCTCCCTGTCCTCCGCCATTTCGCTGCCCTTTCCCCACTTCACACCTCTCTCTCTCTCTCATATACCTCTCCTCCCCAACCCTCCATCGCATCCTCGGAGAATCTTTCAGCATTTAACATCTTCTTTACAAAGGGACGCATCCTTACTTGAATGAAATTATCCAACAGAAGCAAAAATGAAGTAAAAATGGCGTCCTCGGGCTCAAGGGGTTAAACTTAGTTAACGTGTCCAACCGAATGACTTTATTTTCCCTTACTATCCTTAAACGAATTTATTCACGCTATTTCGAATTGAAAGTGGCAGATGAAACCTCCATTACACCTTTCAGTAAGAGAGGCCTTTCCTAGAATGAAAAACTTATCTGAAGGTTGCAACCATTAACTAGAATTATACTTAAAACACGGTGTAGTGAGAAGCTTGGTGTGGCCTGGCATCATGTTGTCTGCCCACTCTGACTGCAGGGAGTTTATAGCAGATGAATATAATCATCCATCTTCAGCTGAAATATAGTGCGATTCTTACGCCAGCAACTCGTGAAGCAAAAATGGGTGTTATGATCTGATCGCTGTGTGTGCGTGTACGAGTGTGTGTGTGTGTGTGTGTGTGTGTGTGTGTGTGTGTGTGTGTGTGTGTGTGTGTGTGTGTGTGTGTGTGTGTGTGTGTGTGTGTGTGTGTGTGTATAATAACATAAATAATTTTTTATTCCATTTCAATCAAACTTGGTGGAAGATTTTAGGGAGAGCTAATAAGTAAACCTACTGCTTTAGAATAACAGGTCAAAGATCAAGGTTACAAGATTATATCAAAGTTTGACCTTGGAAAATCAACTTGAATTTTTTTTTTCAAATTTACTCGGAACATGGGAGAGGAGTTGAGTGTTAGGCAAGAATGATATCGTTCAGTTTTGATAACAGTCAAAAGTTAAGGTCACAGGGCATGATCGAAAGTCGACCCACGTTTGTGTGATTGTTAACCAAATAACTCAAGCAGTTTTGATCTAATCAGAGCCAAATTTTGTGCAGGAGTCGAGCGTCAGACAAGGATCTAAAACAATAGCAGGTCAAGGTCACAGGATATGGTTAACTTAAACAGTTTTAATCCGATTAACACTGAATTTTGTGGAAGGATGGGAGATAGGGAAAGAATAAAATGCTTTAATTTTTAGAATAATCAATCAAACCATAAGGTAACAAGGAAAAGTCAAAAGGCCAAGGTTACAGGGTAAAGTCAATTCATACACTTTTGATCTGATTTCAGCCAAACTTGTCGGAAGTGCTCAGGGTCAGGCAAGAACGAAGGGATTTTATTTTGAGAACAATCATTAAAAGGTCAAGGTCGCAAGGCTAGGTCATCTTCGATTCCGTGTGTCAGTTGTGAACAAAATAAGTGAAACAGTTTTGATCTGGTTTGGACAAAAGCGTGTTGAATGAGTTGGGGGATCGCTCAAAATGCTGACCTACTAGTTTTGAGGACAATAGATCCAAGGTCAAGGTGGCATGGCAAGACCAACTTAGGAAGCTTTTACTTGTCACCAGAATGAGCAAAGCGAGAGTCGGCCAAGTACTTTTTTGGTCAGTTTTCTACTATACATGAAAGAAAAAGAATGGTACATTGGTTCATTAATATCTAGTACTTTTTGATCAAGTAAAAATTCCATCTTGCTGTTTGAGCGTGTAAAAATTCAGTGTAGGAAGTGTTTTTTTTTTTTTTTCATCACCGGTACAAGTGTGATAAAATCCTTATGCATGGACCATTTCTGCTCACATTTTACCAGAAGATTCCTCTAAGCTTGGCACTTGTGAGGAAATGTTAAAAGTCAAAAATTCAGGCCACCAAGTGGCGCTGTAAGCTGTGACATCGCTAAAATTTCCAAATATTAACTAGAAAGCACACAGAGAGAGCATACCTTCGCCAGTGCCATAGCAGGATCCGGATCTGGATCCGGATCCGCCCCAAAATTTAATCAATTCTTTCCTGGCCAATGCCCACTCTTCCATAAAATTTCATTGAAAATCATTAAGAACTTTTGGAGATATCGTTTAGACAAACAGACAGACTGACAAACATAGGTGAATATATAACCTCCTCCAACAAAACCTCCTCCAACTTCGTTGGTGGAGGTAAAAAAAAAAATCACCAGTACAAGTGGAATAAATCCTTCTCCATGGACCAAATCTGCTCATATTTTAACTGGAGAATCCTCTGAGCTTAACACTAACGGTAAAATACTTTTTAAAAAATAAGGCAACCAAGTAGCCCAATCCCGTGAAGTAGTCCACGGGGTGGAACGCTGGTCACCGCAGCCAGGTGGTCACCATCTTAACAACTCCAACACATATTTTTCAAGACAAGATGATGGTCCCTTCGCTCCGGTAACCAGCGTCCCACCTTGTGGATGCCTTCACTTGTCCGATATAAAATACACAGCAGAAAGGTTCAGGTTAAAGTAAGAATGATGTGATTCGATTTTCAGCATAATTAGTCAAAGGTCAAGGTTACAGGGAAGGGTCAAGTGTCAAAGTCACAGGACAAAGTCAATTGAATCAGATTTGATTTTACGTGAACCAAAGTTGAAGAAAAGGCTAAGTGTTTCGCAAGGATGAAGTAAATCGATTTTGACAGCAGTATGTAGAAAGTCATGATCAGAGGGCACAGTCAAATATTAGGAACTGAGACCACTTGATGGTCATGGGTGTTGTACTCTCATGGAGCTTTTCTCTCTCTCTCTCTCTCTCTCTCTCTCTCTCTCTCTCTCTCTCTCTCTCTCTCTCTCTCTCTCTCTCTCTCTCTCTCTCTCTCTCTCTCTCTCTCTCTCTCTCTCTGGGAGCAGGAGAATCTAAAGGCTGATAAGTGTCCACTAGTCAGTCACTCAGAATTTTTGGAAACGAGGTGATTAACTCATGTAAACCCCCCCTATTAGGGGCCTGATGCTCCCACATCTAGTGCACTGTACTGTACCTCTTCTTTCTCTGCTTAAGCATTAATCTTCATAGTGTTTAACATTTTCATGTCTTAATTTTGTCTTGAGCACAGCAAAATCTTACGTCCTCAGCCAAAATGAAATGAAAAGAAATGCTGGAGAGGGATGCCTTCATGCGGTAACACTATCATACCCTGGTAGCGACGCTGTCCGGTTATACAAATATCCCTCGATTCCATTCTCATCCTCCAAAAGGAAACTGGTAGGGTGCAGGAGAAGGGCACCTTTAGCCTGTAGTTCACCGGGTTTATGTTTAAATAAACCTGGGCCGCAAAACACATAAAAATACAAAGAATATAGTTTGTAACTGAAGCATTAAGAAACATTACAAGCCAGGACATAAACAAAGAGAATACCATGAGTAAGTGCATAGACAGGCATCATGGAAAGATTTTTCGAGATAATCTCCAGAAATACTTTGAAAAAAGAAAAATGTACTGAAATAAGAACATGAAAGGACGTACTTGAGAGGTGTATTCACTGCAGCTACAATGAAGTGAGCGACAAAGGAGGAAATATTTGGTTCATGAAAACATACTAAACAGGATGAGCATACACACACACACACACACACACACACACACACACACACGAGCGTAAGCACGTGATATTCTCTTGTACTTTACATTTGCAGCGGCATTAAAATTATTCCTGTTTTTCATGATACGCCAGAAACTGTATAATTAGCGAAGTACAGCTGGGGACAAAGCTCGCCCGCTCTTTGGCTGAGTCTCCTTCACAACTAGATCATGTCCATCACAGTCTTCCCTGATGCATCGTGTATGGCCATACAACCTATCAAGCCTCTTTTGGCCTATGAACAGTAACAAGCAGAGGGAAACGAGAAGCAGATGAGGTGAATTATCAAACACTTTTGTCGCTGATTATACACTCGGTGAGCGATGCCCCCTAACTCATCACTACACATACGGGCTTAGCATCTGTTATACGATATTTATGATCATATGAAAAACAGGAATTGACACAAGTACCCCCTTCAACCCTGGGACGTCCTTTAGGCTTGATATCTGCTATCTCCCGGCAGTTTGATTCAGTGTCAAAGAGGTACTTTGTCTAACTCGATGATTTAGTTTTAACATCAGTTAGTCGCTTCGGTACGAGGGATCTAACTCAGGCTGAATGAAGTTGCCGTGAAGTACCAAGAATAAATTTAATGCGTCATCACAGTGAAGGGGTTAATGGTGGATGAATTTATTTTTTATCCGAATGAATTTAGGCGTTAATTTGGACACTGCTTTGTTTGAGTACCTGCCACTGAACCTGATGAAATGTGATGATCCAGATGCAGTTCAAGAATATCTCAACTTTACATACTTTCACTTTTATCATTATGGATGCGATTAAAATTATGTATCATCATCATCATCATCATCATCACCACCATCATTATCAATACCCCATTTCTCAGTATTAAATAAAATGGGAAAAGCAGGAAAAGGATTCATTTCATTTCTTAGTGGGAAATGGAGTGATGATGATGATGATGATGATGATGATAATAATAATAATAATAATAATAATGATTTTTTCTTGTTTCTAGACTTCAAAGTACCAGGAATTAGTTAAAAAGAGAAATAGAAAAAAAAAAGCCTTTTTAGTAATGTGCTTGTTTCATTATGGTGAAGGCTTTTGTTCAGTTTATTCTTGCTGCCTTCAGGCAATTTTATTTAACTCAGGAATGATTTCTCGTAATCAATAGGGCAGTAAAGGCTGTATCTAATCCTGCACCTCGAAAAGTCCTTCCTAAGCTGAAGAAAATGGTCTGAAATGATAATGATAATAATAATAATAATAATAATAAGAAGAAGAAGAAGAAGAAGAAGAAGAAGAAAAGGAGACGTCGAGGAAGTAAAGTTGCCAGTGTGAGGATACGACAGTTTTCGGCCTAACTTAGACCCTCTTCAAGTTGCTGATAATACAAAGGCAACAGCTATGGAAGTGTTTTACCTTCAGTGTGGATAAACGAGCAATTTCTAAAACAACAACAACAACAATAAAAAAACGAAGTAGACCCTTTTAAAGTAGCGATAGAAAAGAGATAAAGATGCGACAGTGCGGCGAAGAGACAGAGGTTGAAGGGAGTCAGTAAGAGGAGGAGAGTTAATGAGACGAAAAGCCTTTGACTCCACCCTATTGAGAAGAGCTGTATGTGGGGAGCCTCCCCACACATGAGAGTTGTACTCCACACAGGGGCGGATAAAATCCCTGTATAGAGTCAACAATTGTGCAGGGGTAAAGAAAGAGCAGAGTCGGCTTAGCACACCCAATCTCTTGGAAGCAGATTTTACAAGAGATGTAATATGATCTCTCCAAGATAAGTCCCGAGTAAATGAAATCCCAAGCATGTTCAAGGATGATGCAGGATTAAGCTGAATACTATTAAACATTAGTGGGTATACCTGTGGAAGACCTTGTCGGGTTGATAGGTGTAAGAACTGAGTCTTAGATGCATTAAAGACAACCATATTATTTTTACCCCAGTCAGAGATATGAGCCAAGTCAGACATTAGGTGTGCCATAGCCTCATCCCTTGTTTCTTGAAGTAACTGTTGAGATGGGCGTTGTGGGAACCGAATGCAAAGGTGAAGGGTGGAGTCATCAGCGTATGAGTGGATAGGGTTAGATGTACAGCTTAGAAGATCATTGATGAATAAAAGGAAGAGAGTTGGTGATAGGACAGAGCCCTGAGGAACACCACTGTTGATAGATCTAGGAGAAGAACGATGGCCGTCTACAACAGCGGCTATAGAACGACCAGAAAGGAAGCTAGCGATGAAGGCACAGATAGAAGGATAGAAACCGTAGGAGGGCAGTTTGGAAATTAAAGATTTATGCCAGACTCGATCGAAAGCCTTTGAGATGTCAAGTGCAATGGCAAAGCTTTCGCCAAAGTCCCGAAAGGAGGATGACCAGGAGTCTGAAAGGTAGGTGAGAAGATCACCAATGGAGTGTCCCTGACGGAACCCATACTGACGATCGGAAAGAAGGTTGTGATAGGAAAGATGCCTTAAAATTTTTCTATTAAGAATTGACTCGAAAACTTTTGAAATACAGGACGTTAAAGCAATTGGACGATAGTTGGAGGGTTGGGAGTGGTCACCCTTCTTTGGGACTGGCTGAATGAGAGCAAACTTCCAGCAAGAAGGAAAGGTACAAGTTGACAGACAAAGGCGAAAGAGTTTGCCTAGGCAGGGTGTATGCACAGAAGCACAGTTCTTGAGAACAACAGGAGGGACCCCATCAGGCCCATATGCCTTGTTAGTACTGAGGCCAGTGATGGCAGAAAATACATCAACTGAAGAAATTTTAATGTCAGCCATGAGGAAGTCAGAGGGGGAAAGTGATGGAGGAACAGCACCGGAATCGTCTAAGGTGGAATTGGAGGAGAAAGTCTGTGCGAAGAGATCTGCTTTATCAGTAGAAGAAATAGCTACAGAACCATCAGAGTAGAAAAGAGGAGGGAAGGATGATGAGGTAAAGTTGTAGAAAGATTTTTGGCAAGGTGCCAGAAGGAGCGGGAAGAATTCGAGTTGGAGAGTTGAGAGCATTTAGTATGGATTAAATTATTTTTAGTAGAGTGAAGAACAGACTTAGCACGATTCCGGGCAGAAACGTAAAGATGATGTGATTCAGGGGTGGGTTGGCTCCGGTACCTTTTGTAGGCCTTCTCCTTGTTGCAGACAGCATTAGAACAAGCGTGATTAAACCAAGGCTTTCTTGCGTTAGTCAAAGGATATGAGAAAGGAATGTATGCTTCCATGCTCGAGAGAATAACCTCCGTAATGCGCAAGGCACACTCAGATGGCTCACGGCCATGGAAGCAATAATCATTCCAGGGAAAATCAAAGAAGTACTGCCTGAGGGCCTCCCAGTCCGCAGCTCCAAAATGCCACAGACGACGTTTCCCTGCAGGGTCCACAGGCCGTACCAGAGTGATAGGACAGGTTAAGGTAATAAGGTTGTGATCGGAGGAGCCCAACGGAGAGAAAAGATTAACAGAGTAAGCAGAAGGATTAGTTGTGAGGAAGAGGTCAAGTATGTTGGAGCTCTCTCCAAGGCGGTCAGGGATACGGGTAGGGTGCTGTACAAGCTGCTCTAGGTCATTAAGGATAGAAAAGATGTAGGCTTGTTCACCAGGTGGATCCGTGAAAGGAGAGGAGAGCCAAAAGTGGTGGTGAACATTGAAATCTCCAAGAATGGAGATTTCAGAGAAAGGAGAAATGGACAGAATGTGTTCCATCGTAGAAGTAAGATAGTCGAAGAATTTTTGATAATCAGTAGAATTAGGGGATAAGTAAACAGCACAGATATATTTAGTCAGAGAATGACAGGAAAGCCGAAGCCAGAGTGTGGAGAATTCAGAAGAATCAAGTTCAGGAACACAAGAGCAAGATAAGTCGTTGCGTATGTATACACAACAGCCACCTTTGGCTTTGAAATGAGTATAGAGAAAGTAGGAGGATACAGAAAAGGGTTTGCTGTCAGTTGCCTCAGACAGCTGAGTCTCCGTTAGAAAAAGAAGGTGAGGTTTAGAGGAGGAGAGGTGGTGTTCAACAGAGCGAAAGTTAGAGGAATGGCCGCGAATGTTGCAGAAATGAAGAAGAGAGTCAGACAGTGGTTCCAGGCACCTCGAGTCGTCATCGGGAGAGGGGCAGATGGTGGGGGCATTTATGGTCCCCCCCCTCCCCCCTGGGGACTCCGAGGCTTGATGAATCGACGCCATTTTTGGTGAATTTTGAATAGGAAGTGTAGTGTGTACTGTGCATGTAGTTTGGTGAAGATAGAGAAATTTGTACTGGAGAGCATGCTGGCCTACTCTCTGTGTAACTGAGACACTGAAAAAGTTCAGCAAAGGGGGATGGTCAGGAACTAGTCCTGAGGGCTGATGAAACGGGAGCTCCAGCACTCCCTGTCATCAGCTTTCCATCCACCTCGGGAGTACTGCCCTGCTCGACTGGTGCTACAGTCTACTCCTCAGTACGTGCAGTACGTGTTTGGGTTTACTCATAGTTTTAGCCCCTTCAGTCAAATGATGTATTGCATATTTATTGAGACTATCCACAGACAAATTTATGTAAGTTAGGAAAGACTCTTCGAACTAAATGGGTCGGACATGCTGTTTCTCAGCCACTTCCCTGCCATGGAAGTCTTTCTTAACAGAATAAGAGTGTGGCACCAGCTTATGGGCTCGGGCGGAAGGAGTTACGGGCAATGCTGATGAAAATAATAATGTTTAGAGTTGGTTATCTCTAAAGTCTGATGATGTATTGTCTTTTTTTCTCTCTCTCATCAATAGACGTTTTCTTCACCATGGGATAGATATTTCATAATGGAAGAGTCAGAGAAAACCTGAATTAAACTCTTCAGGAAGAGAGAACTTTCCCAAGTTGAGTAAAAGTGGCAGTTTAGACAAAGAATGTGCGTTTTCTGAGTCAAGCTGTTAAAAATCCATTTGTGATAAGTGTGAGCTGAGGTGAGGTGAGGAGTGGCATCAAGATGATTACCCTTTAACTGCTGCGCTTCTGTAAGTTAAATAAAATCGTCCGTCGTCTATTACATTAAATGCCTAGTTTTTACATTCACGAGTTTTTATTTTCTATAATTGTTTTTAACATTTTTGGCACCCTAGGTTTCTCTTACGCACAATACTTTGCGTGTCGTCCGCCAGTTTCAATGAAATGTGTGCAATTCACAGTCGAATGGTTAAAGGGATTGATCCCCGAGCTAGACCTCATCAGATCATATAGCCCTGCTAGGGTTACAGGAGAGCGCTACCCCTCCCAGCACAGCAGCCACCGGGCGGGGCGCGAACTCGCAACCTCACGATTACGAGCCCAACACCCTATCACCGAGCTACCGCGCTCCCCCAGTCGAATGGTTAAATAACGTTAAAGGTCAAGTACTCGGAGAGTGCAGCACCGGCTCCCATACACTGGTCTCAGGACTTTGCCCTGTGAACTTGACCTTCCACCACTTCCTCTCAAAATCGAATTACATCCCTACTGCCTAACCCTTAACGTATACACCAACTTTGTCCTAAACTGTATCAGAATTATTTGAGTTAACTTTGTCCTGTGATCAGCATCTACAGCCTATTGTAATCAAAATCAAACCTCTTCATCCATGGTCACCCCTCAGTCCCTCCACTAAGGCTAATCAAAATCAAGTTATAACTGGACGACTTACAGGACCGAACATTTAACCTTGACTTATGACCTTGATCTTTCATGGATTGTTCTTAAAATCTGTTCAGCCTTACTATGCTCTGAACTCTCCTACTAAGTCTGGTCTCAGTCGGATGAAGCTTCTTAAGCTGATCTTGCCATGTGACCTTGATGTTTGGCTTCTCCCTGTCACCTTAACCTTTAACTGATTGTTTTCAAAATCGCAGCTATTTACTCTCACTATACTATGAATCGTTCCACAATCTTTGGTACAAATCCAATAAAAAACTGTTTAAGTCGATCTTCCCTTGACCTTTAACCTTTTGTTCTGTTAAAACTTTCGGTAAACCCTTAGCTCACCGTAGCTCCTTCGCCAAATCAGTTTCAGACCAGATCAAAGCTGTGTAAGTTATATTGTTCACACACAGACACACTGGTCGACCTTTGCCCTTGACCTGTGACCTTGACCTTTGACTGATTATTCTGAAAACTGACGCCCTTAGTTCTTTCCTTGCCTTCAACCCTTCTACCTAGTTTGGTCTAAATCGGATAAAAGCTTTTTAAGTTGACTTTATCAGGCCATACTTTGACTTAGTCCTTTGAATTCATCTTTGATTTATTGTTCTTAAAAGCATTAAGCTTAATTCTTTGCATTTTCAATCCTTGCACCAAGTTTGGTTATAGTCCGATCAAAACTGTTCGAGTTACTATGTTAAAACACACACACACACACACACACACACACACACACACACACACACACACACACACACACACACGGTACTTTGCATTTGCGACTCAGTTAGAAATACTTTCGCACTGCACAACCTTCACACCAAAAAGTAGATATAGAGAGAGAGTCGTGGACAAAAGTTTGCTTACAATTCCACAGCATCTCCCTCAGACTTAGGGAATGTCTGTCATATTCTTCTCTGATGCATCACATTAAAGCGCATCATCTACGAGCAGAGAAATATACCAAGCCTCACATAAGCTTGACTCCGGCCCTACGGGCCATCTCCCTACCCACCTATTTTTCCCCATGGACCTCTTTTGATCCAGCTGACCCATATTCCCCATGTGCCAGTATTCCCTCTTGAATATATTTCTCCCATAGACCCATTTCCCCATGCACCTATATTACCCATAGACCGAATTTTCCCCCATAAACTTATCCGACTGCCTTGAACCTTTATTCCCCTACAGACCTATTTTCCCCATTGACTTAGCTTTCACATGGAGGTATTTTACCCCCCTTGACCTACTTTCCTGCTTGGCCTTCTTTTGCCTTGAATACCAGTGCTCTATGTTTTTCCCTCCACAGACCTAATATCACCATGCATCTACCTTTCCCCTTGGACACATTTCCCCCACAGACACACCAAATCCCCTCATGGACCCATTTTCTCCCATGAACCTATTTGCTCCATGGACTTTTCTTTTTTACCCATTTGGCGTATGTTTCCACTTAGGTCATTTCCCCCAAGGACATAATATCTTCCATGGACCTGCTTCCAATGGCTGACCAATTCTCCCATAGACTTATTCCTGAGTGAACCTATTACCCCCAGCCACCCACCCACCCTCCCACCAACCCACCAACCCACCCATTGTTGTAAATCCATCTCCTGGCTTGTCCTCCGGGAAGCCACTCATGCACCCATAAAACCCACCCATTACGCCTGCCAACCCATCTCACCTCCGTTACCAACCCACCCACCCAACCCCACCAACTTCACCCGCCCCACCCATTCACTCTTTTCATCCACTTCGTTCACCTCATCCATCAACCCCACCCACTCTACCCACCCACCCCACCTGTCCACCCACTCTATCTACACACCCGACCCACTCCACGCACTCACGCCGCCCACCCATCTGTTCACACACCCCATTCATCTGCCCACCTACCCACCCACCTGACCACCAAGCTTGGGAAAGATAACTTGCAACTTTCCACGCACACACACACACACACACACACACACACACATACACACACACACACACACACACACACACACACACACACACACACACACACACACACACACACACACACACACACACACACACACACACACACACACACACACACACACACACACACACACACACACAGTTAGAGTATAGATGTGATGGGAATAATATGATGGTACTTGTAGTGGTGTGTCGGTAGAGACGAGGTAGCGTGATAATAGTCGGCAGTCCTTGTGGTAGTGTGGTGGTACTTAAGACAGACAGGTGGTAGTTGTGGTAGTGTGGTGATAAGGCGGTGGTGGTTGTGGTGGTTTGGTGATAATTGCAGTGAGGTAGTGTTGTTGTAATGTGATGATAGCGGTGGTGGTGTGGTGGCAGTCGTGGAACAATGACAGCAGTAGTAGCAGTCTGGGGGCAGTGGTGGTTTTTGTGACCGTTTGGTGGTAGTGGTATTATAGTATGGTGGTAGTCGTAGCAGTGTGGTTGTGTTGTGTGGTGGTAGATATGGTGATGTGGTGGTGATAACTGTGTCCTAGTGATCATGATGGTGTAGCTGCAGTGGTGTGGTGGTAAGTGTGGCAGTGTGGTGGTAGCAGGGACTATGTGAGTGTTGTGGTAGTTGTGGTAAATGCGGCAGTGTTGTGGTAACTGTAGGAAATGTGGTACTGTGGTCACTGGGGCAGAGTTAACCGGTTTTTAGGTACCGTTCTCTCTCTCTCTCTCTCTCTCTCTCTCTCTCTCATCCGATCCTTCTGGTGTTAGTAATACTACTCCTAATTAATGTTGGCAGAGATGGTGAGGTTACTTTTCATATTATTAATGGTGGTGGTGATGTTACTCTGGTCTTATAATAATATATACCGTACTGGTACATATATATATATATATATATATATATATATATATATATATATATATATATTGTGTGTGTGTGTGTGTGTGTGTGTAATTCACCGGGTCGGTCAGGATCACTTGATGGTCGTGATCGTCAGCTTTTACGCTCCCGGAAGGGAGCTGAGAGCTCATATAGTCCGATCTATGGGCAAGGCTGTGACCTTCACACACGCACACACCCGTCCCCTTGCTCAAGGGGGACAGTAACCACCCACTTCGTCAGTGAAACTTTTCGCAACCTGAGCGAGGCGCGAACTCCAGTCCACCAGTTGGCAAGCGAGAGCGTTACCACTGCACCAGCGAGCGGTGTGTGTGTGTGTGTGTGTGTGTGTGTGTGTGTGTAGCGATAGTTGTTAATGCTATAGTTGCTACTGTTATCATTGTGCTTGGTGTTGGTGCTTTTATTAGGTAAGTTTTGTCATTATTTTCAACTAAAGCTCAGAAATATTATCGTAAGTACAATTTCGTAGTTTTCATTTTATTCCTCTTGTCTGCAGACCGTCATATACAACTCAGAACTGACTTTTTGAGCTGGAGGGATTAGACATACCCTTCATTAACCACTTTACATTTTACATTGAACAAAATCGACTGGTACCAGCAGGAGTAAAATAAAAATTATTTATTCAGACTGAATGGGTGAAAAAAGTCATTCACACTTGGGATGTAATTAGACTAAGGACACCTGTTATAGTTGCATCCACCCCAGCACAATAAAAATGGTGTACTACTTCTTTGGACACACCCCTCAGACACACTCCAGACACACCCCAGGTGTGCACCACACTCATGCTCATAAAACTCTGCGGACGTTACTCACCAGATTTCAGCTTTTAAAAAGGTACAGTGACTCATTCAGTGACACAGGGAAACAGACCTTAGAATTTGGCCGTCCCTGTTGGTGGAGTGGTGGAGTTACTGATCCATAAAGTCGCACTAACTGGTTGGCAACTGTTGTGGGTCATGATTTATGCAGATAAAGTTGTTGTACGAGTTTGTGGAGTTCATAGAAGAGGAATTTTGTGTGTGTGTGTGTGTGTGTGTGTGTGTGTGTGTGTGTGTGTGTGAAAATGCTAATACCAAGTCATCACCCCCCCCTCTCTCTCTCTCTCTCTCTCTCTCTCTCACACACACACACACACACACACACACACACACACACACACACACACACACACACACACATACACACACACACACACACACACACACACACACGCGCGCGCACACACACACACACACACACACACACACACACACACACACACACACACACAAACACATCACACACACACACACACACACACACACACACACACACATTTGTCTCACAATTTCACAGACATATATACTCGAGTGCACATATTAGTACATATACAGTGTACACATTCTGTTGTAACATATTCACATTAGTTATATCTACTAACGTGCATATTCTTTTGTATCTTTACATCTTGTATTCTCGGGAACGTACATGACCATTACTGCGATGTCTCCAGCCTCCTCTGCCTTTACACATCTTTCCTTTACTCTTTGGATCATACATTTTTTACTCCCAGCATTTTCACCCATATACCGGAGGCTTTTTATTCTCAAATGTAAATATCCTTGTTACCATATATCTTCTGGCAGTCTGTCCACATGATCATCCCATCTCACTGCAGTTTTCATGATCCACTCCACAGCACAATACAACACAACCTCTGCTCTTCCCTCCATACCAAAACTTATATATATATATATTCTCATACTGTTTATTCCATCTGGCCGCTATATGCTCCAAGGAAACTCGTCTCAGCTGCTCGAACCTTTGACATTCCTCTTTTGCTCAAGGCTCATGTTTTGCAGTCATACCCGCTGGTATGTAAGAGTTGATAAAACATTGTTCCTCAGTGCCCCATTAGTTTTCAAGCAAGCTATAATTTCTCACACATGAGCATCCCCAATGTGGTAGGTGGTGGCGACCATCATCCACTCACTTGATGTAGTGCTGCCTACTTCTTCCTTAGCCTTTATAATTCTTTTTCTGTGCCTGCCCTCCTCTCTTCCTGTTTCTCCTATCTTTCCTGTCACTTCTCATTGCTTTTCTTTCCTTTACAGGTGGCTTTACATTGAGTGACAAGCCAAACGGTTTCCTTTAAGCCAAGAAACTATTTACAACCCTGGGTGGTGACCATATAACCAAACCATACGTACTCCCTACGTGTCAACAAGTGGGTTGGTGGAGGGTTAGTGCCCCTTCCTGTAAAACAAATAACTCAAAGTCAAATGGCCACCCCTTACGGGATTATGGCGTCTGGCAATAGATAGATAGATAGATGAGCACCCCAATTCATTCTCACCGGTGCAGCTGCTGTTCAGGTACGCACCTTTGCTTCACTTACAACATCATCCAGTCATTAAACACTAACGGTAACAAGACACAACCCTCCAACACTTCTACACTCACTTAAAGGCTGTCTCTTATCATAATTTCACATCCTTTAATAGACTTGTGCATAGACGTGTATTGTGTATCCTTTTATCTGAGTACACATGCTTTCATTCACACAATTACACACACACACACACACACACACACACACACAAACAAACAAACATGTAATTCACCCTCTCTTCTCGTCAGGACACACATACTTTCACTTCTGTCCAGTCGCATTTTAAATACAGCCTTTCCTCAAAACACACACACACACACACACACACACACATACAGACACACACACACACACACACACACACACACACACACACACACACACACACACACACACACACACACACACACACACACACACACACACACACTTCAACACCGTAATCCAGGTGATGGAGGATAACAATCACCAATTCAGGCTCGCGTTGTGGGGAAGCGACGACGTGAGACAGAAAGGGGAAAGAAGGAATGGAGAGAGGAGACAGGAGGACATAAGAGAGAAAGAGGAGGGCGAAGAAAAGGGAGGATAAAAAGGCAAAACGAAGGACACAAGAAGCGACTGAGAAAAGACCAGAAAGTTGACGATAAGACAGTCCAGGAAGAAGAGGGAGGATGAGAAGGGCAAAATGAACAAGACGGAGGGGGGAAACAAGGAAAAAAGCAGGAAAAAGTAGGTGACATGAGAGGTTAGTAGACACAAGCAAGATGAAGGAACAGAAGAGAAGCAGAAGAAAAGAGGAGAGAAGAGATGAAATAAAGAGAAAATGGAGAGGGGAGAGATAAAAAGAGTGGAAGAGGAGATAAAGGCAACAGGAATAGTGAAACAAATAAAAATAAAAATAATGAATTGAGAAAGAATGTGACAAAAGAGAATAGGAGGGGAAAGGAAGGACAGAGTCTTAGAAGAGAGAAGAGGAGAGGAGGAATATAATGAACTTAATAATGGATAAGGATGAAGGAGCGCAAAGGAGAGAGAGAGACGAGGAAGACGAGGAGGAGGAAGATAATGATTATGATGATGACGATGAAGGGGAGGGAGACTACAGACTACGAAGGGAGAGAGGGAGGGGATGTGGGAGAGACAAAGGAAGAGGAAGTGCTGGGGAAGGGAGGGAAAGACTGAGGAGGAGAGGAGCAGAGCAGCAGAGAAGGGACGAGGGAAAGAGAAGGGAGAATTACAGAAGCAAGAGTTGGTAAGAAGGAGGAGGAAAGGAAAAAAGAGGGGCAGGAGGGAGTTGTAAGATATATATATATATATATATATATATATATATATATATATATATATATACAGGAGAGAGAGAGAGAGAGAGAGAGAGAGAGAGAGAGAGAGAGAGAGAGAGAGAGAGAGAGAGATGGCGAAAGAATAAGATGGAGGAAAGGAAAAAGAGAGAAAAGGAGGGAAGAGGATATAAAAAAGGAGGGATGTAAGAAAGGAAGGAAGGAAGGGGGGAGAAAGAAAGCGGAAAGGTATAGAAGAAAGAAGGAAGGAAAGAAATGGAGAGAAGAAAGTAAGGAACTAAGGGATAGACAGAAGAGATAGTGGAAGGAAGAAGGGAAAGACAGGGACTGGATGAATACAGTGACAGAAACAAAGGAAGGAAAGGAGTGGAAGTACTGAATAAAAGATGATTTTAGAGGATATACAGTTATAGGAAGGACGAAGAGAGAATGACAAACATAAAAAAATGGATGGAAGGAAAGGAGAATAAAAGAATTGTTGGAAAGAAGGAAGAAATTGAAAAGAAATATAAACAAAACACAATTGAGGGAATCAAAGAAGGAAGCCAAGGAGAATAACATGAAGGAAGGAGGGATGGAAGGAAGGAATTCATGTAGAAAAAAGAATGTAAGGAAAGCATGAATTAAGAAAGGAAGGAGGGCATGAGGGAAGAAAGGAAGGAAGGAAGGAAGGTATGAAGAAACAAGAAGGGAGAGCGTGAAGGAAGAGATGAAGAGAATCATGAATTAAGACAGAAAGGAAGGCATGAAGATTGGAAGAAAGGCATAACAGAGGAAAGCAAGAAAAGTATGGAGAAAGAAAAGAAGGAAGGCATAAAGGAAGTAAGGAAGGAAGGCATGAATGAAGATAGAAAGATAAGCATGAAGGAGGGAAGGAAGGCATGATGGAGGGAGGGAAAGAGGGAAAGTAGGAGCAGCCTGGTCTTGGATGAGTGATTACGAAGGACACACCCTTGTCTCTTCTCTTCCCTCTTTCCTTCCTTGCTTCTCTCCTTCTTTCACGTTCTCCTTTTGGCTCCATTTCCTTCCCTCCTTCCCTACTTCATTATCCTCGTGCTACCATTCACCTTCTTTCCTTTCTCCTCTTCCTTCATTCTCTTCTTCCTTATTTTTATTTATATGTTTGTTTCTCCTCCACACATTTTCTCTCCTTATTTCCTTTCTCTGCTCTCCCTCTTCTTTTCCTTCCTCTCTCATCATCGTGCATTCACTGTCCTATTTCTTCCCACTTACTGTCCTTCCTTCTTTCATTCTTCTTCCTTTTGCTTTTTTTTTCTTTTCCCCTCTTCCTTTCTCATGTTCATTTTCGTCTCTATTCCCTTCTTTCTGTATATCTTCTTCTTTGCCTTCACCTCCATCTCCCTCTTTTCTTTCTTTTTATTTCTTTTTCTTCTTTCCCTCCTGTCCTTACTTTCAATGTTCTTTTTCCTCCTTCTCAACACTTTCCCCTCCTCGTCTCCTCCATCTTTTCCTACCTAGCCTTCCATCCTTTTACTCTCTCCCCTCATTGACTGACTTTTTTATGTTTCCTTCATCATAGGCAAAATGAGAGAGAGAGAGAGAGAGAGAGAAGTCCTCGTTCCGCACGTGTTCATTAAAACTACCAGTAATGTTTTCCACACGTTCCTCTCTCTCTCTCTCTCTCTCTCTCTCTCTCTCTCTCTGTCATGTCACCTTTCATCCCTGACTTTCCGCCCACCCACACCCTTCCTTCCTTGCACCTCGTCACCACCTCGTCACCCCTCCTCCCATCATCATTCACGGTACTCCCCTCGCCTTCTTATTAACTCCCGTCTCCACCTCTCATCACGGCTGGCTAGAATGACTGTTATTTGAATCTGGCTTTTTTTTTTTTTTTTTAACTTAATAAAGTAAAGTTCTTCGCTCTGCTAAAAACAATTTCATTCATACTAAATGCTCTGCACTCTCAAGCTCGAATTCTTTCCGCTCCTTTTGGCACCCGGCCAAAGACTTTTCTAACTACTTTACCTCATCATCCTTCCCTCCTTCTTTCCACTCTGATGGCTCTGTAGCTATTTTTTCTACTGAAAATGCAGAATTCTTTTCTTAGACTTTCTCCTCCAATTCCACCTTAGAAGATTCCTTTTCTGTTCCTCCATCACTTCCCCCCTCTGACTTTCTCATGGCTGACATTAAAATTTCTTCAATTGACGTATTTTCTGCCATCACTGGCCTCAGTACTAACAAGGCATATGGGCCTGATGGAGTCCCTCCTGTTGTCCTCAAGAACTGTGCCTCTGTGCTTACACCCTGCCTAGGTAAACTCTTTCGCCTTTGTCTGTCAACTTGCACCTTTCTTTCTTGCTGGAAGTTTGCTCTCATTCAACCAGTCCCAAAGATGGGCGACCATTCCCAACCCTCTAACTATCGTCCAATTGCTTTAACATCCTGTGTCTCAAAAGTTTTTGAGTCTATTCTTAACAAACAAACAAACAAAAAAAAAAAAAGCATCTTTCCTTTCTGATCGTCAGTATGGGTTCCGTCAGGGACGCCCCACTGGCGATCTTCACACCTACCTTTCAGACTCCTGGTCATCCTCCTTTCGGAACTTTGGCGAAAGCTTTGCCATTGCACCTGACATCTCAAAGACTTTCGATCGAGTCTGGCATAAATCTTTAATTTCCAAATTGCCCTCTTATGGTTTCTATCCTCCTATCTGTGCCTTCATCTCTTTCTTTCTTTCTGGTCGTTCTATAGCTGCTGTTTTAGACGGCCACCGTTCTTCTCCTAGATCTATCAACAGTGGTGTTCCTCAGGGCTCTATTCTATCACCAACTCTCTTCCTTTTATTCACTGATGACCTTCTAAGCTGTACATCTAACCCTATCCACTCATACGCTGATGATTCCACCCTCCACATTTCCATTCGTTTCCCGCAGCGTCCATTTCAGCAGTTACTTTAGCAAACAAGGGATAGGCTATGGCACACCTAATGTCTGACTCGGCTCATATCTCTGACCGGGGTAAAAGTAATCTTGTTGTATCTAATGGATCAAAAAAACAGTTCATACATCTATCAGTGGTCCATAGGAGTACCCTTCAACTTTTAACAATATTCAGCTCAATCTTTGCATCATCTTTACACATACATGGTGTTTCATTCTCTCGAGATTTATCTTGGAAAGATCATATTACCTCTCATGTAAAATCTGCTTTCAAGAGATTATGTGTGCTAAGCCGACTCCGTGCTTTCTTTACTCCTGCACAGTTGTGACTTTATACACGGGTTTTATTCGCCCCTGTGTAGAGTACAACTCTCATGTGTGGGGAAGCTCCACACATACAACTCATTTTAACCAGGTGGAGTCAAAGGCTTTTCGTCTCATTAACTCTCCTCCCCTTACTGACTCCCTTCAGGCTCTGTCTCTTCGCCGCACTGTTGCATCTTTATCTCTTTCCTATCGCAATTTCAATGGTCACTGCTCCTCTGAACTGCCTGCTTGCATCCCTCCACCATTATGGCAGGCGCATAGCACCCGTTTTGCAACAAACTCTCATCTCATTTCTGTCCAGCTCTCTAATGCAAGAGTTAACCGTTACTCTCTGCCTTTACGTATGCAACAGGTTAGTTCTGGAACTGTCTCCCTCTGTCTGTATTTCCTACTTCCTATGGTCTCCAGTCTTTCAAACACAGTGTGTCCGGGCATCCTGAAATAAACGAGTCTTGAGTTTGGCGCTGTGTTATTATGTTTTTATATATTTTCTTTTTGGGGGGAAACAATTTTGCGGGCTGCTGGCCTTTGGTTCCTTCTTCTTTGCATAAAAAAATAAAAAATTAAAACTAGAAGTACATTAAGTGTGGATGCTTTCTGATATGGGTGTTGTATGGGTGTGAGTGCAAAATAATTGTAGATATGGATGAATGCTGTTGTGTGTATAATATGAATGAGAATGCAAAGTGAGTGTGGGTGTGGATGGATGCTAGTGAGAGTGCAAAGTAACTGTTGTTGTGGATGAGTGTTTGTGTGAGTGTAGTATGAGTGAGAGTTCAAAGTGACAGTAGGTGTGGTTGGAGGTCATAATTGTAAAAAGGTAGTACAGGTGTTGGTTGTGAGTATGAAGGGGGGATATGAGTGCTTTTAATTAATGCACACAAGAAAGATCCAATAGCTGAGCTGCAAAAGAAGCTGAAGAAAAGAATGCATAATTCAAGATCCGTTCTTTTCAAGCTGCCTGAGTACATTATGTTTATTGGAGTGGAGGTCCTAAGCAGTGGGACGGAGAGACAGAGATAACAGCAGGGATTTCAGAGGAGCAGCGACCAGGGAACTAGCGACAGAACAGAGAGAGAAATTATGTACTGTCGTAAGAAATTGCGCGGAAGGAAGTCAGTGACAGGTGGAGACCTGATGATACGAAACGCCTTTGACCCCACCACACACACACACACACACACACACACACACACACACACACACACACACACACACACACACAAAGCGACAAATAAGGCCTCTACAATGATGATTAAATGAAGTCGGTGCAGCACACCAAACATCTGCGAAGCTGATTTTGCAAGCGAAATAAAATGATCTTTCCAAAAAGGATTGAGTATTGAACTGTGTGTTGCTGAAGGTACGAGGATAATCAGGTGGAGCATTGTAATAACTGAAGGACAGAGGACAGTTTTGAGGCATTAAAAACAACATGATTTCTCTTATCGCAATCGGAAATAAGAGACAAAGTGGAGATCACGCAAGCCAAAGCAATAGTCGACGATGTATAGGAACATGTGTGAAAATGTATGTGTGAGTGAGATGTGAAAATGTGGGACATGCTTGAGGGTGCGTGAATAAGAGCAAGAATGAAAAACTATGGGTGGGGTGAATGTGGGTGGGAAAATGAGCTGTAAATGTGGGTAAAGAGAGTGAGGGTGTATGAGTGAGTGCGAGAGTGATTGGATGACGTTGAGGTGGGTGTGAAAGTGAGCTTTAAGCATGGGTGGAGGGCGTGTGGGTGTGCTTGAGTCGGTGCGACAGTGAGAGGATGGAGTGGGGTGGATGTGGAAGCGAGGTGTGAATGTGGGTGGGGTGCGTGAGTAGGTGCGAGAGTGAGAAGGTGTGGGTGAGGTGAGGGCGGGGTGAGACGCTAACCAACCAAGCACACACTAGCGGAATGAGAAGCCAGAAGGGACGTGTAGTTAGAGGTAAAAGTGGAAGAATGTTAAAACGCCAAAGACATGCATGGTGGACTCTACAGTTTTCCTCAATGTGGTGGATGTGGCTGGTGACGTTGGTAGTTGTAATATCTGCAGTTACGAAGGTTGGTAGTGGTGTTGATAATTTTGGTGCTTTTCGTGCTATTTCCAAACAACGTTATTCATGCCAGGAAAGCCTCCATTGATGAAGTAGTTAATGACGACTGAATCTAACTCCTCCAGTTCTTAAAATCCACCCAAAGCTGAATAAAATCGTCTAGAGGCAATAGGAATATAATCTAAATGAGGTACTAGGGCTGATGGGGTTAATAATGTTGGCAGGTGTGGTGATAATATTGGTAGGTTTAATATTTGTGATTGATGATGTTGGTAGTTGTGGTGATGATGTAGGTACCCGTGGTGAAAATATTGGCAGTTGTTTTCTAGTTAGTTGGTTAGCAGAAGTAGTAGTAGTAACAATAGTTGTACTAGTAGTAGTAATGCTTATAGTTGTAGTAGTATTTGTATAAACTTGCTATTTTCTGTTGCAAATGACAGTGCGAGTAGTTGTAGTTATGAATGGTAGATTTGGTGATCATTATGGTCTTGGTAAACTAGTCAACAACTGTGATTAGAAATGATGATGATTATAGCAGGTCTTGCTGTGGCTGGTAGTGGTAGTTGTGGTTGATGAAGGTGGTCGTTGTGGTATAGCCTATAATGGTGGTAGTTGGTGTCAGTGATGATGCTTGTAATATGACTTACTGGTGATGGTGGTGTTGTGGCTGGCAGTGATAAGTATGGTAGTGATGATTACTGGAGGCACACATGTCACTTGCCTACAACACCACCTCTTCATGTTTTAAAATTTAGAAAGTAAAACAAAGGCAAATAAGACTGGAGGCTTTACTATCATGTGGTTAATGCCATCAAGCAAAGTAAGATGGTTATCTACCTTTAAACGTATTTGTCTCAAGCAGCCTAGCCTCGGACCCCTACACATCAAAGGGGGTAATATAGGACAGGCTGTTACCGATACTTTTTTTTTTACCAGCTAATCAACAAAATGTATAAATCAAGTGATAAATAACAATAAATTATGATGGTACTATAAATATTATTTACTATGCATAACAGCGATGTAAGTATAAAAAAAATGTCAGAATAGACAAACAAAAACGTATTTGACTAACCCAGTTCCTCTTCACTACTAGTGCGTAATCCCTACACTGAATACAGTCGTGTGGCGGCAGCAACAACGCCAGAGACATCATGGCAAGGGAAAGGTTACCAAACAAAAGCAGATAAACATAAGAATTACACACACACACACACACACACACACACACACACACACACACACACACACACACACACACACACACACACACACACACACACACACACACACACATGCACACGCATATACATGCATATACTGTATATACATATCTCTCTATATATCTATCTATCTATCTACAGTATGTATATATATATATATATATATATATATATATATATATATATATATATATATATAGTTCAACGCTCGACTAATCCCGCAAAATTCTTTAGCCACTTCATTTTGATGGCGTTATTCTGGTCCATTCTTGTTCCCCTACAGGTCTTTATCCAGCTTACAAGCCTCTCGGGCTGGACGGGTTAGGTATTGCCTTCATTACCCGTTTGCCAGTAAAAGCCCTTTAAAATTTCCGTGTATTCTTCTTGGAGTAGCTTCATAAATGCTATGCAATAATGGAACTGATTTAAAACAAAGAGAATTTTTTCTTTCCTCTGTGATTTTGCGTTCTATGTGAAGAAGCGATATAGTAGCAAGTTGAAGATACATATCATACTTACAGGCGGTGGACGTGAACAGGGAGAGAGGAAAAAGTGGACGGAAGAGAAGGGCATGAGAAAAAGAAGTACAAGAGAACAATGTGGAGAAAGAGACAATACTGAAGAAGGGAAGAGAATGGAGGCAGAAAAAAAGATGAGGGAATGAAGGGAAAACTGGTAGGAAAAATAATGTACTGCGACAAATAGATACTCGTATAGGAATAAAAGATAGTGAAAGGAGATAAAAAGAGTGAGGGAGAGAAAAGAATGTACGAAGAGAAGAGGTTAAGGAAAGAAAAAGATCCAGGGAGAGAAAAAAAAAAGATAGAGGAAGCAAATAGGTGGAGGGAGAAAATGGATGGAGAAAAAAGAAAAGATGGAGGAAAGAAAAAAGGTTTAGGGATGGAAAAAAGACGGAGATGTAAAGATGGAGGGAGAAAGATGAAGAGAGAGAAAGATGATGGGAGAGAAAAGGCGGAACGAGAGAGGAAGGTTGAGAGAAATAACTTGCTAGAGGAAGAGAAAAAGATGAGGAAAGAAAGTGATGAAGGAGGGAAAAAGGTGGAGGAAGGGAGAAATGTAGAGGAAGTGGAAAAAGATGTCGGGAGAGAATAGGACGTCGGGAGAGAAAAAATGGAGGGAAAGAAAAATATACGGGTAAATGAAAGAAAAGAACAAGAGGAGAAAAGCGGAGGAAGAGAAAATGGCGGAGGAAGAGAGAAAGGAAAGGGCAGTAAGTGATATAGGGAGGGAATACGGCGTAGAGGGAAATAGGAAAATTAAACGCCGTATGGAGAGGCAAGGAGTGGAAAGAATAAT